>NC_067155.1:63680965-63896633 GCF_903995435.1 Acomys russatus | reverse complement strand
AAGAGGAAGCCACTGGGCAGGGACTTCCGACCAGGTGTCCCAGAGGCAGGCGCAACGGCATAAAGCCGCAGACCCGGCTCCAGGCCGTGTCCTCTCATCCGACTTCTAAACATCTGCGCCGTGTTCTCACCCTCCCGTGGTCTCACGGCAGCCCCGAGAGTGCGTGCCTCTCCCCACTGTGCAGACAGGGACCGGAGACGAGGCCTCCCCACGTCCGCTCACCTCCACCGTCATCACGAGTCTTCCCCGGAGCTCTACAGCCTGACCTGCCGCTTCCTCGTGGTCCTCGCCCAAGCACTGCAAAGTACATCAATTTCGGAGCCACACGCAGTGGGGTTCTCGGAGGGCACAAGCCTGGGAAACAAAAGACACGACGAAACCATGAGACCGTGCACTAGAACCTGAAACTGTGACTAAGCGAATGACACTGCAGACCCAAGAGACAAGGCAGCCACAGCTGCAAACCATGTGCCAGAGAAGCAACTGTGTCCATAATATATAAAGAGCTCCGACAGCTCAACAATGAAGAGATGCTTGCTTTCTTTCTTTTCTTCTTTTTAAAATATATATATATATATATATATATATATATATATTTGTTTATTTATTTATTACTTATACAGTATTCTGTGTGTATGTGTGCCTGCAGGCCAGAAAAGGGCACCAGATCTCATTATAGATGGTTGTGAGCCACCATGTGGTTGCTGGGAATTGAACTCAGGACCTTTGGAAGAGCAGACAGTGCTCTTAACCTCTGAGCCATCTCTCCAGCCCCAAGCTGCTTCTTTTCAATATGCAAAAAATATGAATAAGTGCTTCTTTCTTTCTCTTTCTTTCTTTTTTCAAGACAGGGTTTCTCTGTGTAGCCTTGGATGTCCTGGACTCACTTTGTAGACCAGGCTGGCCTCGAACTCACAGACATCCACCTGCCTCGCCCTTCCAAGTGCTGGGATTAAAGGTGTGCACCACCACGTTCAGCTGAGGAGATGTTTCTATGAAGAAGATGTGTGATGCGGGATGGGCACGGAACACAGGAAAAGATGCTTGGCATCATTGATCAGCAGGGAAATGCAGATCAAAACCACAGTCAGGGACGTCAGACTCCTAGGGCGGCCTTAATAAAAATAGGTCACTCAAGGAGTGCAAGCCCTGAGTGCTGCTGGGAGGAGAAAGTGGCACGGCCTTTATAAAACCAGGCTGGCAGCCCCCAAATAATTAATCTAGCATTGCCATGTGACCCAGAACCTTCCTGCCAGATACGCACACCCACACAAAAGGGTCTAACAGCAGCATCCATACAGCCAGAAGGAGGAAGCCATCTACAGGGGACACAGACGCAGGACCTCTGGATGTTGGACTCTTACTTGGCCATTAAAAAGCTGGACAGTGGTGGCGCATGCCTTTAATCCCAGCACTCGAGAGGCAGAGGCAGGCGGATCACTGTGAATTCGAGGCCAGCCTGGTCTACAAAGTGAGTCCAGGACAGACAAGGCTACACAGAGAAACCATGTCTCGAAAAACCAAAATTAGAAAAAAAAAAAAAAAAGAAAGAAAGAAAGAAAAAAAAGGAGTGAATCATTGGCATGTAGCACAGAATGGGTGGACCTTGGCGTCACACTGCCAAATGGGACAAGCCGGACCCAGAAGACCCCACACATCATGTGAAGTGACCAGGAACACAGGGACCCACGAAGACAGAAAGTCAGCAAACAGTTTGGACAGGCTGGAGGGAGAGACTAAATGGAAATAACTGACCAACAGAGAGGAGCAGGTGTGTCCTCCCGTGTGTGACTGTGTCAGCAGCGACTTGCTCACCTGGGGTCACGGGTGTGTGTGGTGTGTGTGCAGCACACATATGTGTGCACACGTGTGTGGAGTCTTTCTCTCTCTCTCTCTCTCTCTCACACACACACACACACACACACACACACACACACACACACACACCTTATTTCCTGGAGCTGGGTCTATGAGCGGGCCCTGGTGCCCTGGGATCCTCCTGTCTCTGCAGTGAAGGAGACTACCCGGGTGTGTGGTGGGGATGGAACTCGGGGGCAAGTGATGAACACCCCTGAGCCTTCTCCCAGCCCCAAAATGTGATTTTTGTTTTGTTTTGTTTTCTTTCATTTTTCGAGACAGGGTTTCTCTGTGTAGCCTTGTCTGTCCTGGACTCACTTTGTAGACCAGGCTGGCCTCGAACTCACAGGGATCCACCTGCCTCTGCCTCCCGAGTGCTGGGATTAAAGGCCTGCACCACCACAACCTGGCCCAAAATGTGATCTTTAAACAGAGCCTTTAATGCTGTGGGGTGACATTCAGTGCGGATAAACTGGGGGTGTTTGTTTTGTTGCTCTGTTCTATTTTGTTCTGTTTTGTTGCTCTGCTCTGCTCTGTTTGGCCGCCCCCTGGGGAAGCTGCAGGTCCAGGACCCTGAAACAAACCCCGGCCAGCAACAAGCTTCAGTTTTTCCCTCTGCAAGATGCACTGACACACACAACCCTGTGACTGGGGCCCAGCACAGAGTAGGTGTTCATCTGTGAGAGGTTGTGCTGTGCAACGGCCCAGGGTGGCCCAGGACACACACACACACATGTTCACTCGCACACACACACTCACTAACACACATACACATTCACACACAGGCATACACAGACACACAAATACACACTCGCACCCAGGCACACACAGACACATACACACTCACACATAGGCACACACAGACACACACACAGACACACATATACACACTCGCACACAGGCACACACAGACACATATACACACAGGCGCACACATGCACACACATACACACTCTCACACAGGCACACACTCCCACACACACAGAGACACACACAGACGCACATATACACACTCGCACACAGGCACACACATGCACACACATACACAACTCTCACACAGGCACACACTCACACACACACAGAGACACACACAGGCGCACACACATACACACTCTCACACAGGCACACCCACATACACACATACTCACACACACTTACATAGACACACTCACAGGCCCCGCTGGCCGCCTGGGCAGGGAGCCTCTCACAGTCCGGGTGACATAATTTAGATGGATGTCTCCGGCCAAGCGCCGGGCAGGGAGCGGGCTGCCGGGGACGAGGCCGTGGGGGAGCCCATTACCGTACACGTGTTAACAGCGCATCCTTTGTACCGACGGCGCGGGCGGGCAGGGCCGCTCCCCGCATTGTCTGCACCGCGCCTGGGTGATGGATGGGCCTGCGCGCCTCTCCCGGGTACCGCGGGCCGACGGCGACACCGCGTGGCCATCGGCGGAACTGCGGGCGGAGGGGGCGTGCGCAAGGCCGGGCTCCTGCCTGAGCCTTGGGAGGAAACCCAGTTTGTTATCAACAGGGAATCTGGGTGTGATAAGGTTCAAGTCTCCGGTCGGTCGAGGGCCCACGCCTTCATGCGCCAGGCTCTGGACCCAAAATAGAAAATTGAAATAAAAGTCGTTTTGGCTGAAGTGAAAGCTCAGGGCTCAGGAGCAGTGGCTACTCTCGCAGAGGACCCCCTACACCGTCCCCTGCACCCACATGATGGCCTGTAACTCCAGTCCCAGGGGACCCCACGCTTCTTCAGATCTCCATGTACACACGTGCACAGACATATACTCAGGCACGCACGCACATACAATGAGTATTTTTAATTTTAAAATTATAAAAGCCTTTGCTGTGTGTCAGCGCAGATCTGCAACCCCAGAACTTGGGAGCCGAGGCGTTACTGTCACAGATGCACACAACAGGACCCTGTCTCAAAAGTAGTAAACTAACAGGTTAGGCAAGGTAGCCAAAAGTAGACAGCGAAAGCCGGACGTGGTGGCACACACCTTTAATCCCAGCACTCAGGAGGCAGAGGCAGGCGGATCGCTGTGAGTTTGAGGCCAGCCTGGTCTACAAAGCGAGTCCAGGACAGCCAGGGCTACACAGAGAAACCCTGTCTCGAAAAACCAATAAAAAAAGAAGTGGACAGCAAATATGTTTTAGTATATCCCCAAATCCAGGGCTGGCTTACCCTCCCTATGAAAACTAGCCTCCGTGCTTTGGCTTCCAACAGCATTTTGTTTGTGTTATCCCTGCACCGGGGTGACGTTAGTCCCCGTCTGTCTGACACCACTCTGCTCTTCGGACCATGGAAACCCTGATCCTGTGGGTGGCTGCATAGTCCTGGAGGCAGCCTAGAGCAGCCAGCCTCGAGGAGCTCCATCGAGTTCCATCTCCCTGCTTGCTCTGGGTGTGAAACAGGCTGCCACTCCCTGCCCCAGACCCACCCCCCAGCATCAAAGCCTTGGCAGCCAGGAGGGAGGCACTGCCATTCGCACACAAGCAGGGTGGAGCGGGGAGGCAGGAGAAAGGGCACCCCAGCCTTAGCCTCAGTCTCCTCACCTGCCCTAAGGTGACTCACACCTGTATCCAATAATGAAGGCACAGCCTGAGCTCCCATCTGCGTGGGTCTGGAAGCTGACTGTGCGGCTGGAGTCCTCACAACAGCAAACAACAAAGCATCCATGAGGTCAGTGTAGGCAAGCCTGTAGGGCATTTTCTTAATTAGCGATCAGTGTGGGAGGGTCCAGCCATTGTGGGTGGGGCCATCCTTGGGCTGGTGGTCCTGGGTTCTATAAGAAAGCTGACTGAAGCAGGGAGTGGTAGCGCACACCTGTAATCACTGCACTGGGGAGGCAGAGGCAAGCCGATGTCTGTGAGTTCGAGGCCAGCCTGGTCTACAGAGTTGAGTCCAGAACGGCCAGAGCTACACAGAGAAATCTTGTCTTGAACAAAACAAAACAAAACAAAAAAAAACAAAGAAAGAACGAATGAGCAAGCCAGTAAGCAGCACCCGTCCATGGCCTCTGCATCAGCTCCTGCCTCCAGGTTCCTGCCCTGCTTGAGTTCCTGTCCAGACTTCATTCAGTGACAGACTATGATGTAGACATGTCATATAAGCCAAATAAACCGTTTCCTCCCAAAGTTGCTTTGGTCGTGGTGTTTCATCACAGCAACAGCAGCCCTGACTAAGACACCGACCAAACTGATGACTCGGTGGTGACCCCAAGCAAAAAGAGGAGATCAGAGGAAAAGCAGCTATAGAGGGCCCAGTGCTGGCTGTCACACCCCAGGATGTGATCGCCTCCCCTGAATCACCCCAGTTCACTGGAGAAGAAACTGAGGTTCAGAGAGGGCGAGTCACCTGCACAAGGTCACAAGGTGACTTAGCAGTGTCTAGACTCAAGATGCTCTTAAAATGCAGGAAGGTGTCCTCGAAAGGACAAGGTGTGGGGAAATACCCACATAGACCAACCTCTGTCCTGCACCTTGAAGGTAGGTGTCCTTTCCAGCAGTCCCTCTCTCCCCACAGATGCCCCAGTGCCTCCTCCCCCTACTCTCCAGCACAGAGAGGGTTGCCAGGGGTAACAACACTGCCAATCCACCCCTCGTCCCCCCACTCCTGTTGTCTGGGGCCCTGAAAGGAAATTCATAAGCCCAGCCCCTGCTCACTAACTCCTGGTGACTCCAAGGGAGATGTGGCAGATACCACCCCTCTCCCCAAGCCCCACCCCCACCCCCAACCCTGCTCAGCTCAATGAAGTGCGCCTCAGAGGCAATTCACGGTCCAGAAAGCAAGAGGCTGGTACTGCGGATTTCCAGGGCATAACCCAGGAGAGGCACTGAGGGGGCCACAGCAAAGACAGAGCTCCCTGCACTCGGATCCTGGCCTGTTGGCCCAGATAATGTGGCCTGCCAAGGTTCCTGATGCTGACCTCAGCACCTACAAGTGCCTAGGGATTTGCTAGACCCTGGGGGCCCTTGGAAATGGCTCCTACTATGTGCTCACAGAGAGCTCCTCTGTATGCAAGTGTGTGCTGATGTGTGTGTAGGTTGGAGGTCAGCCTCACCAGTGAGCCCCAGAGATCTGCCAGCCTCTGTCTCCCCAGCACTGGGATGACAAGTGCACACATATTCATCTTTCCATGTGAGCTCTAGGGGTCGAGCTCAGGGCCCCCAGGCTCACTGTCTCCCCAGCCCCTTCTGTGCTAGGACACTGTGGAAGGCAGCAGCAAGAAGTGAGTTGGGACGCAGCAAGCAAGGCCTGCACTCGAGTCAAACCTTAGTTATCCAGTCGAGGTAAACAAGAACTAGGGACTGGAGGCATGGAGGCAGGGAAAAAGCCGCTCTCAGAGACAGAGCTGGGTCCAAGGTGGTCAGCACGGCCCCTTGCCTAAGTTGCTAGGCCAACTTCAGAAAGCCCACCTCTGCATGACTGCACATCCCCACCCCATGAATGTCCCATCCTCGCCAGCCCACTACACCGTCTGCTGCCCAGGAAGCTTGGGCTGCTTTCATTGAAATTTCAAGACTGCTTGTTATTGCAGCAGACCCCACCTCATACTGACTGCTGCACCCACCCAAACAAACAAACAAACAAAAACAGACTCCCAGGATGGGGCTGTCACTGGCTTGAATAAGTCTTGAGTCCCCGTTACTGAGCTAATTTGCTGTGACAGAGGAAGGGAGGGGTGAGCTGATTGGCACTGGCCCAGTGCAGGGACACGTCTTCCTCCAGATGCAGGGCGAGGGGGGGCAGGAGGAGGGGAGGGAAAGGGGAGGGGAGGAGCAGCAGAGGGAGAGTTATGACTGCCATCAAGTCAGAGCCCTGCAACGTGACACCTACCAGGGCCTTGCACACCTCTGAAATCTGCCTGGAAGACTCCATGGAGTTCTTCAGGGTCTCAGGACGTCCTCTGACTGTGGGACAAGCCCTGGCTTTACATAGGAGAGTAGCGAGAACAGGCCAAGGAGAGACAGGATGGTCCACAGGCCCCTAGCTCTCCAGGGAGACAGAGGGCCAGCCTGCTCAGAGCATGGGGGCGGGGGGGCCTTGGAGGGGGGCAGAGGAGCTGGCATGGGAGGCAAAGACAAGCCTGGAGCTTTTGCCCAGCACCTGTGGATTTTTTCCTCCACCCGTGTTCTCTTCAAAAAGTCCCCCCAAAACAAAGGTCTGTCCTGGCAGAATCCCTCAGTTCCTGCATGGCTGGGTTCAGAGCCATGAGTCTAAGAGCATCCTAGCCTTTCTCCTTCATGAAAGTCACAGGAGAGACACAGAGGCATGTCCTATGGAGGAGAGCGAGCTAACATGGCCGACGAGGGCCCCAGAACTCAAAACCATGCTGGCCTTAAACCCGAGATCGGCCAGCCTTAGCCTGAGCGTCCTGCAGCTACGTACAGTGTCCACCCACGCCCCTTGGGCTCCATCTGTTTGTCCAGGGTGTATTTTTAAAGTTACAAACATGGGGTGGGGGGAACAGCCCAGACACAATGGTGTGTGTCAATTTTATAGACTTAGAAAGGTACCTAGAAAGGTGGAGTCAGGGTGTCACCTGTGCCGGGGAGTTCAAGGCCAGCCTGGGCAACGTAGTGAGGTGATGTCTCAAAAGGAAAAAGGAAAAAGGGGAAGGAGGACAAGGGAGGGAGGAAGAAAGAGGGGGAGGGAGGGAGAGGGAGGGAGAGAGAGGGAGGGAAGGAGAGGGAGGGAGGGAGAGGGAGGGAGGGAGGGAGAGGGAGGGAGGCTAAAGGAGGGAGGGTCAGAGGGAGGGAGAGAGGGAGGGGAAAGAAGGGAGGGAGAGAGGGAGGGAGGAGAGGAAGGGAGAGAGGGAGGGAGGGAAGGAGAGACGGAGGAAGGGAAGGAGGGAGGGAGGGAGAAGAAGGAAAAGAATTAGGGGGAGAAGCTGATTTTCCCCAAAGATAGGCTGAGAACAAGAAAGGAGCATGCTGGAACAAAGCTCGGTGCCCCAGGGGGTGTTAGCAGCCACCACTCAGCACCCCCTCTTTGCTTGGGGAGCAGCTATGACATGACACATGTGTGCTTCAACCTCATAGATGGTTGCAGAGAAATGGGGGGGGTCTCGGGAGTGAATGGCTGCAAATGTCCTTTCCGCAAATCAACCTGGCTTAGATGGGGGTCTCTCCATAGCCCCAAACTCCGCAACGAAGCCCACCTCGTCCTCCACAAAGCCCCAAACCCTGTCCCTGCCAAGTGCTTCCCCCACCTCCCCCCACCCCACCCCCGACTCTAATCCCCTGGGCCTTGGCCCCCCACGCTGCTCTCTCAACCCCTGCAGCCACCCCTCCCCCTCCCCCTCCCAGGCTGCCACAGGGCCCTTGCACTGCTCCTCCCTCTGCTGGGCAGCCCCACCTCCTGTCCTCCTCGCCTGCTCTGAGTTTCTGTGGCCCCAGGGACGGACCCAGGCCATGCTAGGCAAGCCCTGCACACTGTGCCCCAGCCCCACCCTCACAGAGCAAAGCCTTTGACGGAAGTCCCTCCCCCATTAATTGAACTTGACACGTCGGCGCTCTGCTGTCTTTATTTGGCCTCACAGCATCCAGGCTGCAGGATCATAATTATCTCCCATCCCTCCCCCCCAACTCATGACAACAAAGCCCAGTGAAGCCACCCACGACTGTGCAAATTTGCTCACAGTCGAGTACCCAGGGCCTTAGAAGAGTGTGTGTGCAGCAGCTGAAAAGGCGTTTACTGAAGTGTACACTGACCTTCCGAGGCTGCGTTGGGCAGCCACACAGCAAGCTATGCCTGAGGTTTAGCTTGGTGTTGTGACTTTCTTATTTTCATTTACTTGTGCACGCACACGTATGCGTGTGCATATGTGTGCACGTGAGAGCCAGGAGTCAACCTTGAGTTTTGTTCCTCAGAAACTCCATCTTATTTTTTGAGGCGGGCTCTCTCTCTCTGGCCTGGAGCTCTCCAAGTGGGTTGACTGGCCAGCCAGTGAGCCCCAGGGATCCTTTGTCTGTGTGTCCCCAGGAAGCCCTCACCCCCGTGCTGTCTTTTCGGTTGGTTCTGGGCATCAGACTCAGGTTTTTACAGCAAGCACTTGACTGTGACACCTGTCTTGAACCCAGCTTCTTGGCATGTTTGTTTAGAGACAGGGTCTCACCAACTGACTCACACTGGCCTTGAATGTGCTGTGGGCCCCCAACCTGTAATCTAGTGGCCTCTGCATGCTAAGGCCACATCCAGGAATGCGGCACCACACTCAGCTCTGACATTTCTAAAGAACGTTTACAATACAGAAGACGCTAGTCAAGAAACAGGCAGCCCTTTTCCCAGAGTTCCCTCCCAAGCTCAGCCCGGAGAGTGACAGGGGACACTCCAGAGGCCTCCTGTCCCCCAATGCAGGGGGCAAGGACACTTGCCAGCCGAAAGCCCTGGCTCCAGCCGCCCACCCACTGCCAGGGCAGGTTCCATCACAGCTCTGATTTACAGCTCAAGCTAGACTCATTTTCAACTTTTCGGATTCTGCTGTGGGTTTTCTTTCTCCTTGGCCTTTTCCTGGGTCAATGCAGTCCTGATATTTGATTTACTGTTAACAGTATTGACTGCATAGGATTGAGCCAAGAAATGGAAGAAATTGCTTTTTCTCCCTTCCTGTCTCCTACTTGACAACTCAGTTTGAGCACCTGGTCGACTAAGCTCTGTGCAGGTGGAGGCCGGTGGGGGGGGGGGGTCGGGGAGGGGGGCCAGGGAGGGGGCTCTCTGCTCCCTGGATAGAAGGTGACCCTGAAAGGACGCTGCACCCACCCTGTCCTTCTAAATGAGACAAAGATAAGTAGGCGGGGGTCAGGAGCGTGTGGCACAGAGCCCGGCTGGCTGTGTGGCCTTAGGGAGGCCACTCGGCTTCTCTAAGCCTTGGTGTCCACATCTGTAGGACCGAGGCCACGATACCATCCTCACTAGCAGACTGCAAAGCGATCACACGTGAGAAACGCTTTGTTCAACTTCTGTAGCGCCAGGGGTGCAGCCAACATGCCTGTGTTGAGGGTACTCACAGTTATAAGACTTACTTTCCAAGTTTTGGTGACCAAACACCTGACAAGAAGCAAGCGAAGGGTGCTGGGGAGATGGCCTGGTGGGCAGAGGGCTTGCTACGCAGGTGTGGGGCCCAGGCCCCAGGCACAGAGCCCAGGTGAAGGCTGGGCTGACGTAATCCCAGTGAAGGGGAGCCAGATGCAGGGCGGCCACAGAAGCACAGCTGCTCCATAGTCCAATCAGTGAGACAATCACGTGAGAGGCCTGGAGAATGACACACAGTGTTGACCTCTGGCCCCACCTGCAGCGTGATCTCCCTGTGCATTCACACACACACACACACACACAGAGAGAGAGAGAGAGAGACAGAGACAGAGACAGAGACAGAGAGACTTAAGGTACAAAGGGGCTATTTTGTCTCAGAGTTGCAGGACGCGGTTCCACCACAGAGGGAGCACAGTTACAGGAGCCAGGAGCAGCAGGTCACATTGCGTATGCAGTCAACTGCAGAGGACAGGAAGTGGGTCTGAGCTATAAAAACTCAAGACTGCCCCCCTGCCCCCCCACATCCCCCAAACTCCCACACCCCCAACCCCCAACCCCCACACCCTCACATCCCCCACATCCCCTACACCCCTGCCCCCAGTGGCCAACGGAGGCTTCCCCTCCACAGCCTTCCCAAACAGTGCAACCAGCTGGGTGAAGACCCAGTGTTGTCTTCACGCTCAAATCACACTGTGACCTCGCAGCTCACACCCAGCCCTCTCCAGAACGTGCTCGCCTTGCATCTCTGAGCCCTGTAACACCCCCACTAAGGACTCCCTTGCCCTGGCCTTGGGATGTCACTGCTACAGGGGTGGGGTGGGCAGCACAGAGCATGGAAGGCTGTGACCTGTGTCTCTGGGGCTGGCGTATTGCACTTACCTGTAATCCAAGGTGCGTCTTTGCTCTGACTACCTCGTCCCTCTGCAGATGACACTGCCTCCACCTTCCAGCTTCTGTGGATGGCAGCTCTGTGACCACAGGCACAAGCACATCCCACTGTCAGGGAAGGTTCCCAGGCGCCCCTGGGCTACACAAAATCAAGAGGGAATGCCTCCAAGAGTGGGACAGAGCACTCCTACCCTCGTTCACAATGAAGGACAAATATACATGCTCTCTCAAGGCAACAGGACAAAGTTCCAGGTACAGACAGACCCTGACTTAATAAATAAGGTGGGAGAGGATCGGGGAAGACAGGGGCATCAATCTCTGGCCTCCACATGTGTGCGCAGGTGCACATGCAAATGGCACACGTTAATTGATGCAGCGTTTGCCCCTTTGTGGTTGGCTTATTGTACTTAGAATAATTCGAGGTTCATCCTTGGTATAGCACTAAGTAATTAAAAATAAGTCTAAGTGGCACGGTCTGCCGTTTGCCACCCAGTGGCCAAGGAGGACCAGGTGACCGCAGCAGTGCTGTGGGCAGGAGTGTGAGCCTCTGCTGTTGTAGTCCTCAGACGTGGTGGCATCTTTATGAGGGAGAGCAAGGTGGGGGAGTTGGGGCACAGGGACACAGCTTTGGAAGGGTTAACACCCTTCTCATGGAAGGAGCTTCCATCTCAGCGTTCTGGTTTACCAGAAAACAGGCCATAGCTTCCCTTACTCGCCTGTCTCTTGTCTTCTGTGCTCATAACCTCCCTCTCCTGCCCACTCTTCATCATTCTTGCATATAGGGTGTCATCTGCCATGTGACAATGTGGCCTGAAGTCCTTGCCTGACGCAGCCACCCCATCCTGAACTATGAGCTAATATATATAAAACGTCCCCAGCAGGAACCTTGCTACAGCAAAGGAAAGCGGATTCAGACAAGTGGTCTGCAAGCTTCCTGAGCCTAAGCTTCTCATGTAACCAGGGCCTCGCTTACAGGAACTGTCTGAGATGTCTCTGAGTTAGATCAGATAAGATGATGTGGGCCGGGCGTGGTGGCGCACGCCTTTAATCCCAGCACTCGGGAGGCAGAGGCAGGCGGATCGCTGTGAGTTCGAGGCCAGCCTGGCCTACAAAGCAAGTCTAGGACAGCTCAAGGCTACACAGGAAAACCCTGTCTCAGGAAACCAAAAAAACAAAACAACAAACAAGAAACAAATAGAAGATGATGAAGGTACCAAAGCCACTCAAATGCAACGCTTCCCAGTTACTTTTAAGCACATTTTACTACTTTTAAAATGCCCTTGAGGCTAACTACATCTAGCTCACCTGTATAGTCTGATGACTGGTTTTCCACGTCAGTTTAAACTCACCTAGGACACAGGTAAGCAACGCCCACGAGCACAGGGCTTCCAGGGAGAACTGGCTGAGAAGGGAGACGCACCCTGTGTGTAGGCAGAAGCACCCCTCGGGCTGGGGACCTGGGTGGAAGGGAGAGGTAGGAGAATCTTGGCAGAGTCACCTGCGTTCCCCTGCCTCCTGGCTACCACCATCTGCCCACTGCTGGCCTCTGCCACACCCTCCCAGCCAGGATGGAGTCCCACCTCTGCAGGCACTTGGGCACAGTGACAGTGGAGGTCACCAAAACAGAAAAATCAGCATCCGATTTTAGCTGTGACTGGCACTCACCGCGTGGCTCTCGGGCCCTTGGAAGTGGTTTGTGCGAGGAATCTGGAAGAGGCTAGGGAAACAGGCTACAGCGCTGGGTCACTCCAGGGTGAGCTCAGAAAGAGTGCAGGACACAATCAGAAAAGCCGACGGGGGAAACTGTGCACGAGGCTTCAGACAAGAGTAATGACTCATGTTACCTTCTAACCTTTAAAAAACAAAAAAAAAGTCTGTTTGTCCAAAGCTGAGTTTGCCGGGAGGGCGCTACTAAACTAGATGAATGAAATCTCAAGGCAGCATAATGTTAAGGCTGTGGCATGGCTTTGCCACTTTCTGCTCTCGCTCTGCGTCACAGTGACTGAGAGGTGGCTGCAGTGCTGAACTTGGGGACATGTATTGTCTGCCCAGAAAGGAAGCATCAAAAGCTGTGGGCGAGGAGCACGCAGTAGCTACTGGGTTTACAGAATTAAAAAGAAGTGAATGGCTTTGACCTGGGGTGACAGCAGAGATGCCACGAGACTCCAACCATCCTGGGCTCAGGGTGTCAAGTTGTAAATGCGTTGCAGAGCCTTGCTCGCACAGGACTGCCTTGGGGAGTTTTCCCAGAACCAAGGTGTGCAGGCCCTCAGAGACTGCTGCATTCGCCATGCAGGTGGGCGTGGCTACCACTCAAGGTGAGGGCAGGGCGGGGCAGGCATCACCCAACAAAGCTGGTTTTGTGGATACAGACTGGCGGTTCCTCAGGCAGCCTGTGTCAGAAAAGAAACTCCAGGATGGACTGAGAAATACCAGACCCTTGGGGCATCCAACAAGGAAATCTGCAGATGATGTGGAGTCGCCCAGAGGAAAAGCCATGTGGGCTGGACGTGGCCAGGCCACGGGGGTGGGGCAGCCCAAGCCCACCAGAACCCAGGTGTCAGCCAGAGGCAATGGCACAGCCAGCAGTCCTACGATGAGGTGAGAGGCGGAGGCAGCTGCTGGGGACCTGTGAACCAGCTAGCCCTAAGCACACTGTGTACTGGCAGACCCGGGCACCCTCCATGCAGTGCTGTAGAGGCCCAAGCACAGAGCTGTCACCCAACCTCACCACAATGTGGGCACCTTGGGGTGAGGCACCCTGGGAGCGGGCAGCCTAGCCTACAGCAAGACTCAAGAATGCCTTGGGTGGGACATGCTGTCTCAGGCCTTTAATCTCTGAGTTCAAGGCCAGCCTGATGTACGTATCGAGTTCCAGGACAGCCAGGAGCCCATCTCAGAACAAAAACAAACAAAAGAGTGTCTTGGCAGAGCTGGTGAGATGGCTCACTCAGTAAAGTGCTTGCCCGACACCATGAGGGCCGGAGTTCAGTCCCCAGGCCCCACACAAGAATGCCAGGCGCAGTGATGCATATTGTAACCCATCACCAGGCGAGTGGAGACTGGCGGATCCCTGGGTCTCACTGAACAGTCACCCTAACCAAACTGCCGGGCTCCAGACCATCACGAAACTTCGTCTCAAAGAAGCCGAAGAGAGTCCCTAAGGATGGCGCCTGAGGTTGTCTCCTGACCTCCACTTGCACACCAATGGATACCCACCCGCCACACACTTGTATCCAGACCCACAGGTTCATGAGTATCTGTGTAGGTGCACGCATACACACACACACACACATTAATAAAAAATCTTGGGAGGGACCTAGGTCTCCGGAGAACCGTCCTTTCTCCTCCTCTCCCAGGAGGCTGCTGACAGCCCAGCTCCCAGCACCCCTCCAGCACCCCTCCAGCCCACGTGTGTGGCGCCTCTCCCGCCTCCCAGCAGCAGTGCAAAGATTTTCTAGCCTCAACCCTGAAGGATAAATGTTGTTGGTTTCTTTTTTTTTTTTTTTTTTTTTTTTTTTTCCCCTCCCAGGGTGCCAGAGTTCAACTCAATTTTCTCAGATTAAATAAAATTTCAAAGTGCCAGTCCCCGGCCAGCGACAAGTGGGAAGGTGGTAGATTCTCCTAACCCGATCGCCTGCCCAATTACAATTTTTAATCTATATGTAGATAATGGTGAACAAAAACCCCATAGAAATGGCAAGAGTGAGGAGGGCATTAGCTTAGTTTTAATTACTGTCAATCATTCTTAGTAACCAGCAAGGACTCTAGAAGGGAGGGGAAGGCCGCGAGGCACGGCTCTGCAAGAGCTGAGTGGGGCCCCCGGGCAGCTGTTGCGGCGGCTCATGCCATCCCCGGAGCCACCCAAATGCAGCCAGCGCTGCAGGGGGCGCGGGGGGAGGGCTCCCCACCGAGAAGGCCCTGGACGCAGGTCACGTCACACATGTGGGCTGATATGATGTGACCAGCCTCCGCCTCGGCCTCCCTCCGGGCTGCGGCCTCTCCCGGCTCCCTGCGCACCCTGTCTAGAGCATGCCCACTTTCGTAAACGTCATTCTTATGTCTTGATGGTAAAAGGAGCACATGCTCACTGAAGGAGAAAATGTGCAAAATGGCAGGAGGAGAACTCGGAAGGAAGAGGAAATGTGTTCCAGACCTGCCAGAGACACCGCTGGCATTCTGCGAGGTTTCCCCACGACTGCGTGTGTGTGCAATAGGTAATACATATGTGTGTGTGTGTGTGTGTGTGTGCATAGGCGCACAGTGTATGCATATATTTACATATAAACTATATAATATATAATAATATACAAACAAGTATTAACAATAAAAATGTATGTTTAACATTTAGCATACAACAAAATATATAAGTATATATTATTTAATAACATTATGAAATAAATATATGTCTATCCTATATGCACAGACAAGTGGGAACCATGTGACCCGTGAGGTGTCACACCTTACAAAGCACTTGTTGTTGATTTGGGGACCAAGAATAGAGGTCAGGACCTTGGTCTCCACAGATGAGCACCCACCACTGAACACGGCTCCAGGCTCCTGCTGGCTTTTGGCTACAGCCCTCCGTGACCATCCTCTGGCCTCGCAGACGTCTCCTGCAGTCATCTTCTTGGTGGCTGGGCTGCGGGCAGCAGGAGGAGTCTTAGGAAGGCCCTCACTTTGAGGTGGCCAAGCCTCTGGGTCCCACTCTGTAAGTGCTTTCCGTGCCATTTTGCACCCTGTAACTGCTGGGCCACGCCTAGGAAGCCCAAGCCCTCCTCCCACCATGAGCTCTCCGTGGCCGAGCTGGCCCGCAGCCCAGCGCTGGCCCTCCCGAACTCTCTGCCTCAAGCAGACATTCTGAGGATGGTGTCTGTGCCCAGCGCTGGGGTACAAACGTGAGGGTGAAAACCTTAGAGGAATGGAGATCTCCCAGGGTGCCCACCTCTGCACAAACACACGCAGTGTGTTTCCAGTGAGCCGCACGCAGGCAGCACACACAGCTCTTCCCTGCTGGACGCACGGTTCCCCACACTGGTTACCACGTGCGTTTCCAGGCGTGAGCTGTCACATCACCACCGTCTGTAGTCAGAGCCCAACAGACACCTCCAAGTGTGAGGCACAGTTCCATTGGTTTTCTATTTTTTTGTTTAAAGTGTGTGTGTGTGTGTGGTGTGTGTATGTGTGTGTGTGTGTGTGTGTGTGTGTGTGTGTGTGTGTTTTCATGGGGGAGTGTTCACGTGTGTATAGGTGTGCAGGCCTTATGGTACCCGTACGGAAGTCAAAGGAAGAGCCTCAGGTTTACTTACCCCTGTGTGGGGTAAGTAAAGGTGTTTTCCCTTCCCTGTCGTTTGAGACAGGCTCGCTGGTTCACTGCTACAGACAGACACCAGGCTGGAACTCCACCTCCCGTGTTAGCACGTGAACACTGGGGTTGCAGGCATGCACTACTGTTCTGTATGTACTAAGTTCATGTGTGGTCCAGGGATCGGAAGTCATAGAAGCCATAGAATACAGGTGCTTTATGCCCTAAGCCATCTCCTCAGGCCCCTTCTCTTGTTTTTTGTTTGTTTTGTTTTGCTTTGCTTTGCTTTGCTTTGCTTTTGAGGCGGTCTCTCACTGTCCTAGAGCTCACTAACTAAGCCATGCAGACTGGCCCATGAGCCTTCGGGCTCACCTCGCTGGAGCAGGCACGGTGGTACAAGCACACACCACCACTTCTGGCTTTTAGGTTTTTTTTTTTTTTTCTTCTCACACTAACTAGTCCCGATGACTGAACTCCATCACTGAGCTTTGTGACTTCATCGGTAGAGATTATGAACGCGTGTTCTGTGGTTGTTTCGTTATGAGACAATGTCTTGCTATGTGGGCTTCTGACTCTCGGGCCTCTGCTGTCCTCCCTGGAGTGTGTCAGCGCAGTGTGTTTTCACATCCAGTGCTGTCTCCACTTCCGGGAGCTAAATGTGGGTAGATTAAAAAAAAAAAAAAAAACCCACACTACCACGCAGCTACAACAAGGATGGGTAAGGGAAGTGAGTCAGGACTCAGTTCAAAGAAAGATTCTACACAGGAAAACTACCAGCAGTCTACACAGGAAAGCCACCAGCAGTCCACCCATGAACATGGCTCAGCAGTCCACCCATGAGTATGGCTGAGGGGGTATGAGGTCAGGGGGTGCCCTGCCCCCGCAAGGATAGTAAGACAGTGTGTGTCCATGGTGGGTACTATTACTGAGGAGATGAAAAGAAACCCCAGATAAGGATCCGACCATAAAAGGATACCACTAAAGTCCAACTTAATGAGCCGAGGAGTTTTATTGGGTTTGCTTACAGGAGTATGGGTGACGGTTTACTCACATGAGCAGAAACAGCTCAAAAACAACTGCTTCCTCAGTGCTGGAGCCCTGGAGCGCACAGCCCAGCCTGCGGGCAGCTCAAGCTTTCCTCCCCAGGCAGCTCTGCTGGTCCGAGAGTGCCTTCCAGCAGGTCCTCAGGCTGTGTGATCTCAGTGGGGGTGGGGGGTGGGGCCCGGATAGTGAATCTGGTAAGTTTCAGGGACTTCCTGGCGCCGTTGAGTTATTTACTTCCTGCCCCTTGAAAAGTGTCACCTCACTCAGAGGTGTCTTAGAGCGCCTCCCCGTGGGATGGAAGGTTTTGTATCAGTCGCCACACAGCATGAGGGAACCAGGGGAGCCTGGACACCCTCAGGGTTAAGAAGACTTTAGATGTTGGCTCTGGGATGCCCAGCGCCAGTGTCATCCTTACCTCAAGGGCACCAAAAAGAAGTGTGAGTTCTCCCAGACCGCCCAAGCGAGGCAAAGCTCTGATACTCAACTTCTGGCTCTGCCTCCATAGAAGAGGTGAAGCAGGAGGTGCCCTGCCCACTTGGATGGCACCCAATACCCCACATGGATCTGACGAGCACTGCGCCACTGAGCCGCAACACCAGCCCAGAGCTCGGTAGCCAGTCGTGTCCCACCACCGCCAGTCATGTGCCTGGTCTCAGGGGCTCCTGGACCCCCGTGGGTTTTTGAGGGCCTTCTTATGAATCTGAGTTGTGCCCAGAACTGAGGGTGGATGTCTGGTCAAGGTCATCTCTGTTAGGGCGTCTCTAGATGTCATCCTGGCCACAAGCTGTGGCTGGAGAGCCGACTCCCATGGGTCTCTCCGTCTGCATCGGCATTCTGGAAGCCTCCCTGGGCCTCTGCTTTCAGGATAATGAGGCTAATGGCCAATCAACCCCTAATGAGGATTGATTCGTTTATTAAGCTGCAATTATGTGCCAGGTGCCTTCCCACTCCTCGGGCCCAGGAGACTCAAGGTTGAGCAGGACACAGCCTGGGGAGGAGGCCCAGCCAAGGGACAGGGAGAGCAGGGCCTCACGGCAGGCTGCAGGGGTGGATTTGGGGTCCAGCATCCAGCCGTTCTGGGGACTCTACAGCTACAAAGGTACACATCTCGTGTTCAAACAGAATAAGTATCCTGGAGACTGGCCAGGCTTCTGTCAGTCTGGGAACCTCCTGATGGGGGCGGCTGAGGTCCTCAGCAGAAACGAAAGAGGGACAGACAGAGGTGGAGATCCCCGAGCCCAGTGATTTCTCAGGGTCCCTTCTCAGAGCAGGCTTAGCCAGGGTGTGGGTAAGAAAGGAGAGTCTGGTGTGGCTCCAGTGACTATCAGGCCCTGTCGGGAAATGCCAGATGGTTGGGAGGTCTCTCTCTCTCTCTCTCTCTCTCTCTCTCTCTCTCTCTCTCTCTCTCTCTCTCTCTCTCTCTCTCTCTCCTGTTGAGTGTGCCTGCGGTGCACACCGGATCTTCTCCAGACGGAAAGCACAGTTACTGCTAACCCTGTGACCTTCATGCCCCAGGAGACAGAACCCAGTCAGTCAACAGGTGTGTTCTGTGCCTCTAAAGTAAGGACCCAGAACTGCCTTGTCGTGGTAAGTTCGGGACTTGGCAGCACCCTGAGGCTCCATGCACGTCTGGCCAGGCTTAAGGGGTACATGGGACCTGACCCGAGACCAGTGAGGTGCAGCGGGAAAAGGGTCAGAGAAGGAGGAGAGCAAACTGTGGTGGAGAGGACAGAGTGGGTGAGGTGGCAGAGAGTGGTGGCAGATGACAGGGTGGGGGACCCAGAGGAGTGAACGAGGTGGAGCAGGAAGGCATGGGGGAGGGAAAGGCCCTCCAGTCCTGTCTCTGCAGCTGTAACTGAATAGCACACTTGACATCTTCAAAGGGGTTAACTCAGCACACAGACCAGAAGGCTGAAGGCCGAGATGACACAGGCTGTCCATCCAGGCTGACGGATGCACAGTGAGAGTCAGGACCAGGCTGGGGCCAGCATTTTGTCCGAGGAAGGACCAGAATCATAAGGCAGACGGGATCCAGCCAGTCAGGGCTATGTAAGCTCTAAACACGAGGTAAAGGGCTCTCAAGAAGGAGCTCTTCCTGTGAGCAGCCCTGCCTCTTAACCTCCACTTGATCCTCCACAGCCTGACACAGAGCCGCAGGTCACCTGCCCTGGACAGAGAGGCTGCAAACCCTTCCGTAACCCCATTCTTTCACGTAAACATCGTACAGGGTCCTGGGGATTCAGCTGTCCCTAAGACAGACGAGCCTACAGTGAGCGCCAAATGGAACTAGACAAACTGCAAGGTATCCTGGCATGGTGCAAAGCTCTGGGTATCAAAATTAGGGTGCCTCAGACGCTTCTGACTCAGCTCCCTTTGAAATAAGCACCCTCATCAGTCTGGGCATCCTTCAGGTCCTGAAGAGCTTCTCTCTCTCTCTCTCTCTCTCTCTCTCTCTCTCTCTCTCTCTCTCTCTCTCTCTCTCTCCCTCTCTCTCTCTCTCTTTCTCTCTCTCTCCCTTTCTCCCTCTCTTCTCTCTTCTCTCTCTCTCCCTCTCTCTCCTCTCCTCCCCTGTCTCCTCTCTCCCTCTCTCCTTCTCCCCCCTCCCTCCCCTTCTCCTCCAAAGTTTCAAGTCTACCATCATCTTTCCAGGCTAACTCCTCCTGACCCCACAGATGTCAACTCAGAGATCACTCCCTTAGGAAGCCATGCCTGTTGCCCCTGTGTCGGTCTGGAGTCACACACACACACACACACACACACACACACACACACACACACACAAAACACTGTTTAACCCCAAGAAGATATGGAACACACTGGTTCACCGTTTGCATGTCCTGTGGTGTCACTATGTTTTTATGAATCCAGAGTCACACCTGCTGGTTTGACTATGAACCGTCCCCAACAGGCTCATGTGTTTGTACACTCGGCCACCATCTGATGACGCTGAACCTTTATCGGTGCCCTTGGACCCCACTGCCTGGGGGATACCAGAAACTCAAAGGCCATTTGATGAGATGAACCTGGGCTAAAAATCAGAGTCCTGAAATGCACCTTCAGCTCTCACCTCCACTAGAGGCCACCATAGTGGAAGAACTGCAGGGTATGTAAGGGAGAGGCCACATTGAGCAATGATCCCATAGACCATCCCATAGACAAGATTATCTTCTGAACACTCGGGCCCCAGCACTCTTTGGAAGGCTATGGGACCATTAGGAGGTGGGGCCTGGCTGCAGAGAGCAGGCCAGTGGAGGTGGACTTGAAAGGTTGTGCCACCCCCAGGTCCTAAAGCTTTGTGTCCTGGCCCTCCACGGTGTGGACAGTCTCCTGCTGAGACTCCCAGCACCACAGCCTGAGCTGTGCTCTCGTGCCTTCCCTGCCACAATACTTAACCCATAACCCAGGACAAATCTTTCCCTGATAGTCATTTACGCCAGGTATTGTGTCATCGCAGCACAGGAGACGAAAAATTGCCCCCGCAGGAGATGCCCATATCCTAATCCTTATGTGAACAGTTACCTAAAATGGCACTGAGCCTTCAGCAGCCTGAATAAGTCAGGGACCTTGGGCTGTGTGGCTATTGATCTCAATTATCTAGATGAGGCCTACACTCAGCTTGGAATATTGATTTAGGTTAATTGAGGCCAGGCCATCCCACTGTGGGTGGCGTGACTCCCTGAGCTGGGATCCTGGACTGTATGAAAAGGGCAGAATCAGCTGAGCACGGGAGTGCATCCCTGTCTGCTCCCCGACTGTGGACGACACTACAAGAGCTGCCTCCCACGGCTGCCACCCTGCCTTCCCCTCCAGCTGTGACCAGAACTAACCCCACCTTCCTTCTTTTCGTCGTGGCAACAAGAAGAGTAACTAAGACCAGCTGCCGTGATTGTCCTTCCTTTGCGGACAGGGCAGAGCGTCAAGGTCAAGCACAGAGATGGCTTGCACAGAGCTCAGACAGAGATGGTTTGTGTTGGCCTTGAAGAAAGAGGAACACTCCATGAGCCAAAGACCAGGCAGCTGGAGGAGGTAAGAAAACATCCACTTCAAAGACCCCAGAGGAGCGTGCCCCTGGGCATCAACAGCTCTCACAAGACTCTGAACCCACATTGCTCAGGGCAGCAAGTCCAGCCATCACAGCAGTGGTAGGAAGTGAGCTATCCACTGTCTCTCTTCAATACTCGGCTGGGATCAGAGGTTCTCAGCTTGTGGGTTCCAGCGCATGTTTAAACTATGATTCCCAGCTAGCAGCATCACAGCAAAATAATTTTATGGTTGGGGTCTTAACATGAGGAACCACTCTAAAGGGCCACAGTGTTGGGAAGGTTGAGAGTCACTGCCCTAGAACCTTCTGGAAACGAAGGATTCCTCACAGAGAACAGGTCTGACAGGAGCTCAGGTTCCCTCTCAGGGTAAGACACTGTATAGATTCCTCTTTGATCATGTCTGAGAGAATTCACAGGTGACGCCAGCTTTTCTGTTCCTCTTTCCTTCCTCAGCCTCTAGTTGGCAACAGTAGAGGGAGAGAAAGGAAATGATGCGCTCACCACTAGGGTTCCCTAGAGGCAGAGCATGTGCAGTTTCAGCATTGCCTCCACTGGCCTGCACAGTAGGAGGGTGCATGGTCCAGCAACGGGTGCCCGCAGGCTGGGGATCCAGAGGCAGATGCTGTAGCTGGGATGTAGGTCAGTACCAAGTCCACGGCCTAGACACCCTCTGGAGACCGATGTGGTGTGACTCCGAGCTAGAAGGATGGAGAAATTGGAAGATGATATTTGCAGGCGGTGGAGGTGGCAAACAGGCACGCGTGGGAAGACAGAGCTGGTGGGCCAGGCTGGCTCCCCCTTCTAACGCCTTCTATTCCATCAGGGCCATAGCCGATCAGAAGGTGCTGCTCAGCTCTGTCACTGTCCCCCATGTCGGAACAGCCACAACACAGTTCACCTGTCCTGGCCAGGCCACAACTCTGTCAAGTTGAAACTCAACCATCCCTAGGAGTCAGCATGGTCAGAAAGCCTCTGGCTTGGTGAGGACAGGAGTTACTCGCATGGCTGCCTCCTTTGTCTGGCTGCAGTGATGTCTCTCTCTTGGTTGCATGGTGGCTCTCAGGACACAACCCAGGTGACATGAGCCTGGAGTTATGTGTGCCATGGCTGGGAATATGTCCACACTCTTAGAACAAGAAAAAAAAATATGAATGGCTCAGGTTCCTCACCTTTGCCTTCCCTGTCTGAGCCAGCTAGACATCCCAGAATTCCCTAGCTCGGGCACTGCGCCCCAGAGTAAAACAAGAAAACAGCCTCACATGCCCCAAACTGTCAGCCACTTTTCAAAGAAGTTAAGGCTGTCACATTTTTTTTCTTCCCTTCCCAAAATTAAAATGTGCCTCCAGTATAGCTTGTTATCAAAAATAGAAGCATTTTATCCATCTTTATTGCAGAACAGAGATTACAGGGAGACATTCAATTTGGAGTCAATTTAAATTTCAATTGTCTGTGAAATCTAAATCAATAGGGTATAGTTCAATGACGCTTTAATAAAACAGGACATAACAGAGAATCATTAGGAATTACATATGATGGGAGCTGGAGCAGATCGTCGCTAAGGGTGGAGGGGACATTAGGAAATTACCCCCAAGCATTTTTAAGTAAACCCGCAGCCTCTTTCCCCCACGAGACGCCTGAGAATGCTTAATTGTGCTGTGGGGCTGGGTATCTGTCTCTGTCAGCCCAGTGATTGGGGGACAATTTACAGTGAGTGACAGAGGCGAGAGCTCCTCTGGCCCAGGATGCGCACTTCCATTTCCCCGTCCCAGTATTTAACGTCTACTCTTCCCAGCCCTGGGCCTTTCTCCCAACCACTGGCCTCCACCGCCTGGGTCACCCACCTACAGAAGTTCCCCCAAGAGGGCCCAGCCTGGGGTGAGCCGCTCAAAGGCAGGGTGGACACAGAGCGCAGGTGCACCAGGCTGTGCATAGAGAAAACCTGGGAGCAAAACCCCAGCCTCTGAGATGCTGCAGCTCCCGAGGTGTTTACTCACAGGACTATCCAGTGAGCACTGTGGGGGGTGGGGGGGCATCTGCTAGTGAGCCCTGGCCTACGGATCAAGGAGAAGGGCTCAAGGTATCTTCCTTGGGACGAGCCCGAAGAGGCACCACAGACTGTTCTGATTAAGCCAGAATCTTCTACATCAGCCTTTCTCACCCTTCCTAACGCTGTGACCCTTTAACACAGCTCCTCATGTTGTGGTGGCCCCCACCTCCAAACCATAAAATTATTTTTGTTGCTACTTCATAGCTGTAATTCTGCTAGTTATGAACAATTACGTAAATATCTGATATGCAGGATCTCTAATATGCTACCCCTGTGGAAGGGTTATTGGACTGCCCCCCACCCCCGGCAAAAGGGTCACCAACCACGGGATGAGGACCAGTATTTTACATGAACGCAAAGCTAGGATGGGTGGCAGGAGCCAGCAGCACTGGACCCCAAGACCAAAGAGGAAAACAGTAGCTTGGATGGTGTCTTTCTTTGGGTGTTTTGGTTTCTTTTTTTTTTTCCCCCTAGTGAATTTTTGCATCTGTGTCGGTTCAGTGGTCAGGGCTGCTTACTGCTTCCACGGAGAACCTGAGATCAGTCTCCAGCACTGACATCCATTCTGATTTCAGGGGACCCGTACAGGCATATACACATACACATAAAAACAGATAAATATCTTTTAAATATGAAATGTCATTTGTTTTTAGTACCCGGAGCCAAGGGCTAGCCCCGCTTCAGTGCTATACCCAGGATGGTGGGAGACTGAAGACTCCAGTCAGTCATGTTTGGCCTCCAGTGGAGCCTGTGGGTTATAAATGCATCAGAGAGAAGCAAGCAACAGAGACCTGCTCTGAGTCTCAATGCTGTGGAGATAAACGGTGGGGTGGGGAGGGGAGACACGGGCCAGCAACCTCTCGCCACGTCTTCTAGACAGCTAAGGTTAACTGCAGATCTCCACAAGCTGACAGAATGCCTTGAGAAGCCCAGGGATACAGTAGTTTAGATGAGCCTCTGTATAGGGTGTTCTCAGGGGAGCCTGGGTGGGGAGGCCCCACTCTTGCTGTGCGAACACCCCACAGAGCCACGAGGACTTTAGGCGACAAACACAGAAGGCGTGTTTGTCCCCCACAATCACCTCTGGGAGCTAGGACATGCCTAGGCTTAGCTGATGGGAATCACCATGCGTCGTCTAATCTCTGCCGAAGCTAGTGACCAAGTATCGAATGCCACACCGGTGACTGCTCGCCAGTAAGAGGCCCTCATGCTGTGGCTCTGGTAAGAATCTTAACTTCTCAACGCTGGAATGCATTGCTCTACCCTGGTAGGAATCAAAAAGCACCCATCGGTGACCCAGGATCAGGACGCCCTGCCACCCGGACTGCTCTCTCCTGGGCTCCACATAAGGACCTGTTCCCTTGGCACATTAAAAAAAAAAAAAAAAAAAAAAAAAAAAAGATTTATTTATTATTATGTATACAGTATTCTGCCTGCATATACACCTGCTTGCCAGAAGAGGGCACTAGATCGCGTTATAGATGGTTGTGAGCCACTCGGGACCTTTGGAAGAGCAGCCAGTGCCCTTAACCTCTGAGCCATCTCTCCAGCCTCCCTTGGCACATTCTAACCAAACCTTTTCACTGCAGTCAGCCATCACCAGAGTCTAACAGTTCCGTTTCCTCCTCGGGCTGGCTGCTGAAGGATGTGCAGGGACACTGTGTAAGTGCGGAAGACCACAGACGTGCTGGGGACCGCAGCACCTCACTCTCCACAGCCATCACAGCGCAGGCAGCTGGGTGTGGCTGTGGCTCTGAGACCTCTGGGAGGGTCCATGTTAACACAGCACCAATGGCTAAAGGTGGGCCACGCAGGACAGGAATCAAGTCAGAAACGGGAGCAGAAGCCATGAAGGAATCCTGATAACTGGTTTCCCCCCACCAACCTGTCCAGGGGTGGCACCACCAGCAGTGGGCTGGGCCTTCCCTCATCACGCATTAACCAGAAAGATGCTCCTTGGCTCTTTCCCCCCAAGACAGGGTTTTTCTGACTGTCCTGGCCTAGCTCTGTAGACCAGGCTGGCCTCAAACTCACAGAGATCCGCCTGCCTCTGCCTCCCAAGTTCTAGGATTAAAGGCGTGCGCCAATGTCACCACCACCCAGCTTTGTCCACTGATCTTAAGAGAGGTGTTTTCTCAATGAAGATTTCCTCTTCTCAGCTGTAACTGGTTTATGTCAAGTTGAGAAACGGGGCAACGGCTCCTAATGGTTATTGTCATGACGGGATCACTTAGGACACCAGCCTCTGGGCGAGCCTGACGGGGTTAAATGAGGTGAAAAGACCTGCCCCCGCAGCAGGCGGCACCACTCCCCATGCTTGGGTACAAACAGAAAAAAATCAAGCTGAGCACAACCATCCACAGCTCTCTTCTTCCCAACTGTGGACGCCACATGAGCCGCTGCTTTGAGACATGCCCGCCATGATGGACTGAGAGCCTGAATAAACCCTTCCTCCCTCGAGCCACTCCTGTTGGGCATCTCATCGCTGCGATGAGACAGAAAATGGAGATTTCGGTAAATCTACGCCGGAGTTTCTGAGGAGCCAGCAGCTGCCAGTTCTTAGCACTTAAGGCACTGAGGTTATAGCTCGTCCACATAGCAGCACCCAAGGATGCTAGCAGAAATCCTCAGGGAGTGTATTTATCAGCTACTGCTGGGTAACAAACTGCCCCACACTTTAAACCAGCTCAGGGCTGGTTTCTCTGGGCTGGGCTCTGACTGGGTAGCTCATCTGAAGTAGCTTGGCTCCCTCTCTGGGGTCCATCAGCCAGCCTGAGGTAGTCTGGAGACAGGTAGGGAATGGTGGAACATGCAGGACAGCAAAGTCGAAGTTCAGGCATATGTAAACTGTCCTTCAATGGCATGAATTACAAGTCCCAAGGGTATGTGCAGAGAGAGAGTAAAGAGAGAGGGTTGCTGCATTCCAACGCAGAGACATTAATGGTCTTCCTGAGATCAACACTTAAATGTGGCGGATCAGGAATCAATTAAATACCACTCGATCTCAATTCCAATACTTTATGACTCTCCTCTCTCTCTCTCTCTCTCTCTCTCTCTCTCTCTCTCTCTCTCTCTCTCTCTCTCTCTCTCTCTCTCTCTCTCCTCTCATTTGCAAAGGCAAGCTGCCAGGACTGCCGGTCAGGTCTTGGAGAGACACGATGGAAATGAGTAAACACGTGAGGTAACGTGTCCCAGATCGCGAGCTGGCAGAAGAAGCCCAAGATGAGGCAAAGGCCAACTGGGAAGGTTTTCTAGAGCGGCTTGTGGCTGCATCTCGGAGGGGCGCCCACACCTAGCCCCAGAGGGTGTGACCACCGCTCACACCACAAGTGAGGGGCAGGGCAGGTGTGTACCACAGGCGTGAGCGGGAAGGCATCCCCCGGCCATGGTGGAAATGGAGGTCCAGGGCAGTGGGGCCGGCCCCACCTCACACCTCACAGACTCCAGAGCCACACAAGGAGGAGCAGAGGAGCTCGGATTAATCCTAGATGTCCTTGGCTTGAGAGCCAGCGGTGGGGTCCCCCTTGCTGAAGGTATGTGAGAGTCTAAGCCTTACAGTGTGACAGAACAGGGAACTTCAAGTGCCCAGAGTTCACTTCCTCTACAGTAGGGCCGCTGGCCCGCGACTCCATCGAGATCGGCACTACATGCCGGGGCGGAGGGACTGTCTGTCTGCAGAAGACAGCAACTTCCTTCCCCCCACTGGTGACAACCAAGCTTGTCTTCAGATGATGACAAACGTCCTCGGGGGAGGAGGAGGCAACATCGCCCTTCTTTGAAAATCATTGCTCCACAGGGACTTCTGTAAAAGCCACAACCAACATCCACAAAGACCGGCGCTGACAGTGAGGAGAGAAATCTTACATCCCCACGGCGCCTTCTTGGGAGACAACCCCGCTCGCAGCCCTTAGATCACGGTAGAAATACTGTCTATCTTTTCCTGCCGTCGGCATCCCACAGGGGCAGGGGGGTGGGGGAAGGAAGGAGGGAGAGAAAGAGAGACAGGGGGAAAGGAGAGGGAGACGCGGAGGAGGGAAAGCATCCACATCAGATCTGGAAAGCCAGGCAGAAGTGTAAATCCACAGACACCAAGCTGGAAGCTAGCTAGAGCTGAGTCCATGCAACTTCTTTCCGCCACACTGGCCCCTTGCAGACCGCGGTATGCTTCCTTGACCTTGCAGTTTGGTTCTGTCCTGGAAGGAAGTCAGAGGGAAGATGAGACGCCCTGGAGTGTTTACTCCCCACCCTGCAGAAGGTCCACACTTTACTCCTAGACCTCCCTCTGGGCAGGATAGGGAGTGCGCCCCCTGGTGCTTGGTCTAAGAAGTGCATGGTCTCGGTGGTTCCCCCGTGGACCTGAGTTCAACACTTGGCCCACTGGTGGGAGTGCAATTTGAGAGGCTGTGGAAACTGAGCGGTGGGATCTAAGTGGAAGAAGTGGGTCTCTGGAGGTGGATCCTTGGAGTACATTATCCTTCTCCACCCTGTGTCACTCTCTCTGCTTCTTGCTTGGCTATGAAGTGTGCGAGCGTGCTCACGGATCACACTTCCTCTGCCATGAGGCCCTGGCCAGGTGCACATACCAAGCAGCATAAAGTGATGCGCCAAGCTGCACCATTCTTTTTAACTTGTCCTCTCAGGGGTTTTAGTCACAGTAACAAGAAAGCTAATAAGTTCCCTTAGTGAACCATTCCCTAATTATCCCTCTTTAGGATCTAAGGTGTAGTTCGGTAGAAGAAAGCATGGCCTCGCAATTCCAAGGCCCAGGGTCTGGCCCCCACCCCCAGCTCAGCCATGAAAGCAATCATTCCTGCACCCTCACCCTGCACCCTGACTGAAAGGTACACATGATCCACAAAGGCCCTCCAGGTGAAACAGTTCAGAGGAGGTTATTGTCCACCCAGCGTTTAGTCAGTGCCCACGCTATGCCTCACAGAAACCAGGGGCTAGAGTCTATGGTAACTGGGGAACAGGAGACACAGGGTCCTGGACTGAACCCCATTCCAGCTGGCAAGGTGGGAGACTGAACTCCTTGGTCCCCAACACCGCCTTTTTGAGCCCTGATGGTGCAGAACACCGACACCCATGGCCTGATTTCCTTGCCTCGGCTCCATTTTCCAGATGGAGAAAGTTGAGGCCAGTGGAAAAGAAAAGAGACACACCCGGCGATTAAGGCATCTTTCACACTGAGAGCTGGCTTTTCCTGTCACAGCCCCAGCATCTGCCGCAGGTGCTGTACAGCCAGGCCCTGGGCTGCACCCAACCCATCGTCCAGTCCCTAATGCCCTCCAGGGTGGGATGAACAATCCTCACTGGGTTATACACAAAGCCTGGAGAGGCATGTGACCCAGCAATCAAGACCTTGAGCTGGGCTAGATCTGGGGTCAATGGCCAAGTCCCTGGCCCCTCTCCATCTCTTGTCTGCCATGGAGAAGAAAGAGGCTGAGACACATGCACCTTTAGAGACTGCTTGGATGCGCCAGTTGCCCGTGACAAAACGCCTGGCAGGAACAATCTGGGAGAGAAAAGTCTATTTGGCTCATGGTTTCCTGGGGGGGGGGGGGGGGGGGGGGGGGGAGGGGGGAGCGCCACTGCCCAGGAGACAGACAGTTCTGTCCATGGTGGTGGGAGCGCACAGTGGTGACATCCTATGGTGGGGACCAGGAAGTGAAGCATGTGGGCCAGAGCCAGATGTAGGGATGACATTCTAAAATCAGCCTTGAGTGACCTCCTTCTGCCGGGCAGACCCCACCCCCAAAAGGCTCCATAAACGTAACGCCACAAGCCGGAGACCAAGTGTCCAAAGTTTGAGCCTGTGGGGAACAGTGCAGATTCAATGTTTTGGGGTTTTTTGTTTTGTTTTGTTTTGTTTTTTGTTTTTTTCATTCTTCCCTTGGTGCCCACAGGTACACAGCCAGAGAGCCAATTAACCGTCGCTTAGACCATACGTGCTAAACTAGAACTCCCTGAGTTCAAGGCCCAAGTCCTCCTCCTAGCTGTGCACCTGTGGCACATTGCACAGCGCCTCTCTGAGTTTCTCAACGGGCGTTTCCTCAGCACACAGTGGGCAGGAGGAGCCGAATGTGCCTGGGCCTGGCATGGCTTCAAAATACACGTGATGTGCATTGAGGTTCATACACTTCATGTTTGTTAAATAAATAAGTGGATGAGAGAGACAGACAGACAGACAGACAGACAGAAAGAGAGAGGGGAAGATGAGGAAACTGAGTCATGTTTACATCTGAGTTCCTGGCTCTTGTCCTAACTGAGTGACAGAGGTGAGGACAAAGCCCAAGGGCCCAGGTACTCGTGACTCAAACACAGGGACTATCTGACTCACGGCGAGGTTGCCAGATGAGCAAAGGCAGCCACCAGGACTCACATGTAGGAGCCAGAGCCCCCACTCCCCCACGCCCACCACCCTCCCACCAGGCTATGAGCAGAGGATGCTGGGCCGGCTAAGAATTACTGGGCAGCTCCAGGCTTGTGACTGAGGCAGAAGAAATACCACCGCAGCAGGGCAGAAAGCTAATGAGAAACCCAACGGGCCCTGCAGAAGCTTAACGAGAAATACGGCCAGGCTCCCCGGAGGAAGAGTTGCTGGGAGCCGCCACCTCTCCCCAGTGGGGATCGATCTGGCTGCAAAGTGAGGGGCGGGCTCAGGAAGGAAGCAGATACCTGGGAGATCTACGGCAGCAGGCAGGAGGAGGCCGGGGCTGGGGAAGAGGATGCGAACGTGCCAGTAAATCAAAGACCAAGTGTGTGAGAGCGTGTAGATAGGAGGATTTGTGATGACGGTGAGTGAGAGATGGGCTGGGACACGCTGGGCTGAGGCAGAGAATGGGAGATGTGCCCAGAAGCACCGGCATCAGGAAGCCGGAAGGACCTTCAACATGCCGGATCCTCCTGGTCTGTCTGGATGTACCCCCACCTCCAGCCCTCCTGGTCCACTGGGCATGGCCCCCATCACTCTCTTAGTCTTTCTAGGCACCCTGAGCACCAAGTTAAGGAACCCTCCCTCCACAACACACCTTCTCCCCTAGGGGAGCCGAGAGCCCGGCAACTACTGGAGCTTTCCAGCCTACTCCAGCTGTAATCGCTCTGAGACAAAGGCACCTTGCTGTTCTCATCCAACAGGCGGGGAAACTGAGGCTGGGAGGTTGAGGGAGCTGCCCCACACCACAGGCCACCTGGCTCCACCCTGTTCCTCCCCTTGGCCTCAGATCAGTCCACTGGCTTTCTGAGTCCTGGTGACTGACAGGAAGCTATGCCTGCCTCACGGCCTCTCGAGCCCCCTCTGTCTGTCAGGGTGCTGACAGTTTCACACACACTGGCAGGTTCTCCTCTTGAGACCAAAGCTGAAACCAGCTGCACTCTCAGGCCTGGGTGTCCTCAGATTGCAGATGTGGACTCGAAGCTGGGGCAAGCGGATGGCCTTGCCTACCAGGGCGCCTCTCTGAAAGGGGCAGTCGCACGGGATGAGCAGGACATCCTCCCCCCCCCCCCCCCCCGTGTCCTGGCTGCTTTGATGCTGCGGCCATCCAGTGCCGCCTCCCCCACTGTTCATTACAGACTTGCCTTGCCTCCCAGTTCTGGCGGCTGGGAACTCCGTGATCAAGAGGACACGCGTGGGGCACCATGGCAGAAGGCTCCCATTAGGAAGAGAGCAAAAAAGACCACAGCATCATCCATTGACTGGGCTGCAGCCCTTAGCAACAGCCACCTCCCAAGAGCCTCCTTTCCCCACTATGGAGCTATGACCCTGGGAACTCTACGTTCAATATATGAGCCCTGGGGACATGCTCAAACTACAGCGGACGCTCTTGCCGCTGAGGACCTCTGAAGATCTCGAGAGGCCTCAAACCTGTTGCCACTCTGGGAAATGGGATATGTCTGGGAGTCTGAGGCAGGGGGATTCTGAGTCCCAGGCCAGCCTGGGCTTCATAAGGAGACCCTGTCTCAACAACAATAAAAAGAAAGATGTCCCCCTCCCCTGTGATTACCAGCTCCACAGGACCCTGAGAAAGAACCCGTCTCCTCTCACCTGCCACCCCTCCCTCTTACCCCCTCCCTGCCAGCGGCTACTTGTCCCCCCCCCCCTCCCCCTCCTATTTTCCCCCAACTTCTTCCAACTCTGGCTGTCCTCTTGGGCAACCCAAACTAAGACAGGACCACAATGACCTTAGAGCGACTAAGCGGAGAGAAGGGGAGGGGACAGACGGCTTATTCCTCCACCTGGAAAGTGGGAACTTCGGGTCACATCTGTCCCCTGGAAGTGGCACTGATCTATCTCACTGGTGGCTTTGACTGACCAGCAGATGACAGCCTGGCTTTTGTGAGCCACAGAATCCAGTGGGCTGCAAAGCAAGCCGTCCCCTCCCTAACCACCAGGTCACCTTGCATCTCTGTCACACTCGCCTGCCTTCCTGAGCTCCACAGAGCTGGCCTCGGCCTACCTCTCCCCTCATCACATGGTGGATTGTGCCGTGTTCTTCTTCCTCTTGCTGGTCAGTCTTCCTCCCCGATTCCTGCTCTGTCCTTCAGACCTTGCCCTGGACGGTGACCGTGATCTTACCCTTGCAGGCTCCGGTGACAGCACAGAGAGGAACTCTTGGTGCAGTCGGACAACTGCCTGGGCCCAGTACAGGTCCCCACGTTCTTAGGCTTCCAGCCAACCCACCAGAGACTTCAGCTCAGCCATCCCTGTCACACTCTCATACGTGAACCACCCTCCGAGCCCCCATCATGCGATAATTACAAAGTCAGTAGCAGGAGTGTGCCATGTGCCTCAGGGCTCCGTACTCTAGCACATGGCTTCCAGGGAACCTTGAGCAGGTGGCAGAGCCTGGAAGGAGGGAGTGTAGCTCTTAGTTTTAATTGTCAACTTGGCACAAAGCAGAATCTGAACTAGGGGTCGTCTAGACATGGCCGACCTGTGAGCAACCCTGAGGATCCTCTTGTTATTTTAGTTGAGGTGGGAGATGCTGCCCGCTGTGGACACCAGCATTCCCTGTTCTTTTCCCAAAGTTGAGGAAGTAGGCTAAGCAGTAAGCAAGCACATCTGTCTGTGGTGCTGCAGCACAAATAAACCCTTTCTTCCATTTTGTTGCTTTTTCTCGCAGTAACAGAAGCAAAAGCAGAGTGCTGGGCTTCCTTTCTCTTCATTGGAGGCAACAGCGGCCGCTAACACGATGGCTGGAAATCCAGAAGATCAAAGGGAAACTGAGGCAGTGAAAAGCAGTTAAGAGTTCTCTGAGCTAGCGGGGCATGGTGGCGCACGCCTTTAATCCCAGCACTCAGGAGGCAGAGGCAGGCGGATTGCTGTGAGTTTGAGGCCAGCCTGGTCTACAAAGCGAGTCCAGGACAGCCAAGGCTACACAGAGAAACCCTGTATCAAAAAAAAACCAAAAAAACAAAAAACAAAAAAACCAATGACCGTGGCCGTGGACACCCTGTTTCCTGGGGCTCAGCAGGGCTGCAGCCCTCCACAGGAGTGAGGCAGTGGCAGAAGTGTGAGGCAGCAGGCCACGCTGTGCTGCAGGCAGGAGGCAGGGAGATGTCGTCCTGTCCTTAGCTTTCTCTCGCCTTTTCACTCCACGGAGCTGCCCACACTCAGGTTAGCCTCATCCAGAAACTCCCTCACGCCAGGTCCAGTTAGTTGTCCGTTTCCATGGTGATTTCAATCCCATCAAGTTGACAGTCAGGATGAACCAACCACCAGAAAGTCAAGAGAGAAATTCAAAAGACCAGTCAGGGGGCGGGGGGCGTGACCTCCACCTCCACCCACAGAGCTGCCTCCTCACTTCCCACGAGGGCGACAGCTGGCGTGTGACACGGGCTGCCCAGCTTCATGTGATCTCTCAACCGTCCACACAAGCCCAGGGTGGGCCTGTTCACTGGCATGACAAGATTGCCCCGCTTGCTCCACCTCCAATGTCACAGCACACACTGCTCTGCCACTCTCTGAGCCCCACCCTTAGTGATCTTTCTGTGGGTGGACTTTTTTTTTTTTTTTTTGGTTTTTCGAAACACGTGTGTGTATGTTCCGGTGCGTGTGTACATGTATGTGTATGTGTGCATGTGTGTGTGTTCAGGTGCGTGTATACATGTGTGTATGTGTTCAGGCACATGTGTACATGTGTGTGTGCATGTGTGTGTGCAGGTATGTGTGTACATGGAGGTACATGTGTGTATGTACACGTGTGTGTTTGCAAGTGCTCAAAATATGAGACCAGTGGTTCAAAGGCTCAGTGATACCAGCAGGAGGAACAGCAAGGCAAATGCCCTGAGGTAGGACTGAGCATAGTTAACGGAGAAGAGACGAATAGCCATTCAGTGCCTTGGAGCGTGTGATTCACAGACACCTGTGACAGGGCATCAACTCTTCACACACAGACTAACAAAGCCCAGCCCTCGAGAAGATCAGAGCCAGACTGGCCTCCACTGGTGACAGCTCTGCATTCTACAGCTTGCCCCCCCCCACCCCCCTCCCCCTCCCCCTCCCTCTCCCCCTCCCTCTCCCCCTCCCCCCACCCCTCCCCATCCCCCTCCCCACCCCACCCACAAGCACAAGGCTCACTGCCATCAGCACAGATGGATTCACTTTCAAACTTCCATGAACCCTCCAGCTCCCCGCGAGTAATCTAACTCTTATGGTCTAACAGAAGTGGAAAGAAAAAGAGTCTTCCAGGCTAATGCAAAACAAAACGTTCCCAGCTCAGCCTTGAGAGACTTCAAAATGGCAGTTGGAGTTCTTCTTGGCGGGAGCCCGTGGGTCGGCTGTCTGCCGCCCACGTGGGCTCGGAACCAACAGTGGGAAATGTGTTCAGAGCCGGTTCTTTGACATGGAGGCTCCATGGAACCTTCAGAATTCGCCTGTCATGGGCAGCTGCAACACTGAGAGCAGCCCTCCTCCAAGGATCTGCATCTCCTACCCTTCACATTCAACTCTGTCACACACTCAGCCAAACGGGCAAGTGGCACACTGGCATGCCGAGCGTGGACGCCGAGGTGGCAACTGGGACACGCCTATCCGTGGATGGACGAACTAAACAGCTAACTGCCTTGAAATCTGGGTAGCATTTTCTTAACGCGTGAAGCGTGTTCTTGCCAAGTGGCCCAGCAAGCACGTTCCAAGGAATTTACTAAAAGAAATGAACATACAGAACCGCAAAAAGCCTCAATAAAGTGCTTGTGCTGTGAATGTGAGAACTGAGTGCACCAGGCATGGTGCTGCGTACGTGTGATCATAGGGCTGGGGAGGTGGAGGCAGGGGGATGCCTGCGACTCACTGGCCAGCCAGTTTGAGGTCTAGCCTAATGAGTGAGATCCCGGCCAGGTCCAGCAGCTGGTTCTGAAGGTAGGGTTTGCCTGGGGAGGGGCCAGGGTGGCTCTCCAGGGTGACAGCGACACCCTCTCTCCCAGGTAGGAGAGCATGCATTTCCTGTATCCGTCTGACTCAGTGGGATGCCTCAGCCTCGTGTCTTCAAATGCACAGATGACCTCCATTTGGTCACCTTCACCTTCCTAGTGTGGAAGGTGCATCTCACAGATGGTACCCAGAGGAATGGGCTTGGGTGCTCGCACCTCCTGGGCGTGGAGGCACTGTCCTCCAGCCTTGCCACCAAGTGGAAGTCAGGGCAGGAGCTCAGGGCAGGACTCCAATCAGAAACAATGACCTGTGCTACTTGCTTGCTCCATCAGTGCCTCACACTTAGTTGGCTTTCTTAAATATTTTTTTTTCCGAGACAGTGTTTCTCTGTGAAGCCTTGGCTGTCCTGGACTCCCTTTGTAGACCAGGCTGGCCTCGAACTCACAGTGATTTGCCTTCCTCTGCCTCCCAAGAGCTAGGGTTAAAGGCATGCGCCACCACGCCCAGCTTTAGTTGGCTTTCTTACACAGCCCAGGCCCCATCCCCCGCCAAGGGAATGGTGCCACCCACAGTGGGCATCCTTGACAAAGCTAGCCAGAATGTTAGCCTGAAATATTTTTTGTCTTTCTATTTATTTATGGATCTAGGGTGTAGTTTCTATGTTTAGTTTGGCATAAACTACATATATTGGGATTAAAAAAAAAACTTTTTATTTATAAAACAACCAAGATTCACAGAAAGGCTGCACAGATCTTGCCAAGTTCCTGGTGACCCTTCACCGTTGCACAAGTATCCAGGTTCTGTAGTGCAAGCTGCAAAACTGAGAAGGAGCCTTGCCACATGTCAGTGACAGACCTGCAGATGGGACTTTTTTCTTTTAATTCACCAATTTTCTTTTTTCACCCACTCTCGCTCCTCTGTGGCACCTTTCACCTTTCATATTTCAGCACTCTTGACCCATTGAAAGGTCAGTGTGCAGTTAGGTTTAGTTTGATCAGACAGGCATGGTGGGGCACACCTTCAATCCTAGCTCTTGGGGAGGCAGAGGCAGGCGGATCGCTGTGAGTTCAAGGCCAGCCTGGTCTACAAAGTGAGTCCAGGACAGCTAAGACTACACAGAGAAATCCTGTCTCAAAAATCCAAAATAAGTAAATAAATAAATGCGTGGTCTTGGGTGTCCTTTGAAAGCTCTTCCTGTGAGAATGGTTGGGATAAGGAAGGAGGTGGGTGTGTCACTTCTGTCACCCCTTAGTGAGGCTGTACACATCTCTAACACGCTGGTGGCCTGGACAGGTTAATGTCCCTCTCTGAGCTTCAGAGTCTCCTTGCAGTAGAGCGGGGCGTGGTGGCGCACGCCTTTAATCCCTGCACTCGGAAGGCAGAGGCAGGCGGATCGCTGTGAGTTCGAGGCCAGCCTGGTCTACAAAATGAGTCCGGGACAGCCAAGGCTACACAGAGAAACAAAACAAAACCAAAAAAACCCCAAAAAAAACAAAAACAAAACCCAGAGTCTCCTTGCAGTCAAGTGAAGGGGGAAGCAACCATATCAGCCTTTGGATCTTACACTCCACACACACACTGTCATGACTCTTGCACACCCTACATATAAGGTAGATTTCTAAAAATCACAATCCTCATAGGATGCATTTTCATAGTCACAAACTAACAGCCCTAGGAATTTCTGCAAGAAAATACAGCACAGCTTTTGACCAGGGACAGCTGTTGCCCTCTGTCTGCCTACCTGCAGGATAACGTTTCTGCGCGGGGGGGGGTGGGGGGGGGGGGGGGGGTGGGCAGCTCGATGGTTATTCAGAAACAAGTGCAGTGCCCAGCGAAGGCTGGTCAAGAGCGCTGGGAAAGACGGATTCAAGAAGAAGGAAACACAGAAACCAGGATCCAACTTACCACCCCTGCAGAGACAATCCAACCATGCCCAGTAACGAAATGTCTAGCACTTCCGTGTTTGTTTGCAACAAGCTAAGCACCGTCTCTTTGCTCCTACAGAGCACACAGGCAGGACCACATCTGCCTAGATGTAGAGTCTAACATGGGTACCACTATCAGAGGGAGGCAAGCTGTAGGCTCTGGGGGAACCTCGAGAGACGCCAGGAACAGTGTGGCCTCCAGGGCGAAAGCAGAAAGGTCTGGAGGCAGAAATGAAAGAGACCTCCCTCTGCGACTGGAGAGATGGCGAGTCGTTTAGAGTGTGCGCTGCTCTTGCAGAGGACCTGAGTTCAGATCCCAGCACCCAAGGCAGGCAACCTCACAAACATGTAACTCCAGCTCCAGAGCATCCAGTGCCCTCCTCAGGCAGACACTTGCACTCATGCGTGCACGCACACACATACACACACACACACACACACACACACACACACTTAAAAATAATACAAGTAAGTCCTTTAAAAGAATACAAAGTATGCCGGGCGTGGTAGTACACACCTTTAATCCCAGCACTCGGGAGGCAGAGGCAGGCGGATCGCTGTGAGTTCAAGGCCAGCCTGGTCTACAAAGTGAGTCCAGGACAGCCAAGGCTACATAGAGACACCTTGTCTCAAAAAATAAAAAAATTTTAAAAATTTTAAAAGAATACAAAGTAAGGATATAATTATGTTATACTGTGGGTGGCTCACGTGTGAGGAATCTATTGACACTGATAGTCACAGGCGATCGTGTTTGCTTGGAGCCCCCGCAGAAAGGAGAGATTGTTCTCTGTAACCTTTTGAATATATTCATACGTATTGTATGCAAGCATATAAAACATGTTTAGCTATGTATATGAATAATGAATAAGTCATTCTCCCAGCCATGACATAAATACCAACTCAGGCGCTCACTGTGTTCTCCTACGTTGCAACCTCTCATCTATATTGTTCCAGAAGAAAACAATGTGTGTGCAGGGTACCATTTACACGTGTGTCTTTATTCTTGAGACAGGATCTCGCTTTGTAGCTCCGGCTGGTCTACCGCCTTGGCTCCCCGAGTGCTGGGATTAAAGCGGTGACCGTGCCCCCAGCTTTTGGTTTGTAGTTTTTAAAAGTGTTGGTGAGCAGTACATCTCAAACATGCAGTGTGTGTGGGACCCTGCGTTTTTGCTCCAGAATGTTTTTTTTTGTTTGTTTGTTTGTTTGTTTTTTGTTTTTTGGGGTTTTTTTGCTCTATTATGTGTGATGGTTAAACTCTTCAGCTTGAAGGACTGAAGTGGAGGAGGAGGAGAGGGGGCACCATCCCATAAGCTGGGGTCTCCCACTGCCCAAAAGGGAGAAAGCAAACTGAGCCCCAGCACCCACCTCTCTGCTTCCCGACTGTGGGCATGATGTGACAGCTCCTTCATGCTCCTGCTGCCAAGGTGTCCCCACAGTGGTGGACAGCATCGTGCCCATCAAGGGCGCCTGGGAGTCAGAACAAACCTTTCTCGCTGAAGTGGATTCTGCCAGGGGTTTTTCAGTGATATGTGTATACATTCCCCCAGGCACATTTGTACACCTATGTGCACACACGAGCTCCCAAGTCTGCTGTGGTGGTGACTTTTCTTCCTTCTCCAGGGGACCATGAGACAGACATTGGGGAATGTCCACTCAGATGTGTACTGCGTGTATATTGCGGTTCTCGTGTGTGAAAGGCATCTGAGCCCAAGGGTCACCATAGCAAGGTGTTTGTTTGTTCAGTGACAGGGTTTCTCTGTGTAGCCTTGGCTGTCCTGGACTCACTTTATAGACCAGGCTGGCCTCTAACTCACAGTGATCTACCTGCCTCTGCCTCCCAAGTGCTGGGATTAAAGGCGTGCGCCACCACTGTCCAACAAGATTATTTTTTTAAAGCAAAAATGTATAAAGAGCTCAAGTGCTTTTTCCCTGGGGCATGGCTGCACAGGACATCACCAGGCAAGTGAAAGCTCCAGAACCCAAAACACCATGCCATCCACCCTGTGTGAGGCCCTCCACCCTGTGTGGGGCCTTCCGCCCTGTGTGGGGCCCTCTGCCCTGTGTGGGGCCCCTCTGTGCCCTCGGGGCTTCAGGGTTTTGGGCTCTTGTTTCATGGTACTGAGTGGGCTGTTAGTGTTTTCCATTTGATAGGACCTAGAATCATCTAGACACGCCTGTGGGAGGGGTTGCAGGGAAGGGGGGAGGGGTTGGCTTGATTGTGTCTGTCCAGACGTGAAGACCTGCCCACTGTGAGGTTGAGTGGTACCATTCCCTGCCTGGATGAGTGGGTAAAGGGAGCTGACAGCACGCAATCTCTGCTTCCTGACAGTGGATGTCATGTGACCAACTACCCCAAGCTCTTGTGGCCTTGACTTGCCACCATGGCGTACCAGAATAAGCTGCTCTCCCTTAAGCTGCTTTTGCCAGCATTTTGTTTGTTTGTTTGTTTGCTGTTTGTTTGTTTGTTTTGGTTTTTCGAGACAAGGTTTCTCTGTGTAGCCTTGACTGTCCTGGACTCCCTTTGTAGACCAGGCTGGCCTTGAACTCACAGCGATCCGCCTGCCTCTGCCTCCCGAGTGCTGGGATTAAAGGCGTGCGCCGCCACTGCCCGGCCCCTTGCCGGGGTATTTTACCCCAGCATTGAGAAAATGAACTAAAACCGTGATGTCAAGGATGGAACCCTGGGTCTTGTGTCCGTTACACAAACATTCTGCCACCAAGCTGCGTCTGGGACATGCCAGACCTCAGCCACTTCACCAGCTGGGAATCAGTCACCAAATTCCCCTGCCAGCCTCGGGCACAGTAGGTGTCCCCAGCACAGGCATCCATGGTGACTGTTACTGCTGTTGCTGTTGTTCATCACGTCATACTGACGTTGATGGGTCACGGAGACGCCCGTGGTCCCCTGGCCACAGTCTACATGGTGCCCTGGGCTGTTTTGGCTTTGAGTACAGCAAGAACAACCACTGCATTCTACTCCACCGGCTTCAGGTTTGTTTGGGTTTTGTTTGTTTGTTTGTTTTGTTTTTGTTTTATTTTGTTTTGTTTTTTAATTAAGAGAGACCAGACCAGGAGAAAAGGATACATTTGTTTCAATGAGTGAATGCCACACAGGTTGCACCCGGGAAGCTCGGGCTGCGGCAATCAGCTCCTGTCTTGATCTCACGCCTATAAGCCAGGGAGACAGGGCCCGATCAGCAGGGACAGGGCTCATAGCTAGATCTGTCCACCTTTCCCAGCCTGGGAGACTCAGTGCCACGAGGCAGGAATTACATCCGGCTGTTAACATTTGTAGTTGGTCTCCTCACTCACTCAGATCCCAGGAAAATCAGCTCAGTAGTGCTGTTCATCAGAGCCACCAACGGAGGGGACAGGCAGGAGGAGACAGGTTGCAAGCACCAACTCCTGTGCTGATAAAGACGAGCCGCCTGCTTCAGTTTGACCTCTGACCTCCATGGGAATCAAAGCTATAGTAAAGACACTGACCTATCCACATTGTTTGTTTGTTTGTTTGTTTGTTTTGTTTATTTGTTGTCATTTGGGGGGCATTCAAGATGGGGTTTCTCTGTGTAACAGCTCTGGCTGTCCTGGAACTCGCTCTGTAGTCCAGGCTGGCCTCGAACTCAGGGAGATCCACCTGCCTCTGCCTCCCAAGTGTTAGGATTAAAGGTGTACGCCACTACCGCCCAGCTTTTGTTGTTGCTGTTAAACGTTTGTTTGTTTGTTTTTGAGACAGAGTCTTACTGTGTAGCTCTGTGTGTCCTAGAACTCACTTAGGGTTGAAAGGAGTCAGCTCAGTCAAGTTCGCTGACACAGGGGAGCTGCAGAGAACTGTCACAGAGCCTGGAAAAGGAGGCAAAGCTCCAGGGAGCCTGCACTCACCCAACTTCCAGAAACAATCTGAGCTGGGGGGGGGGGGGCGGAATGTGCTGGAAAACCCATGTTCATCGTCTGCGGCCCCATCATTCGCTCCCAGGCTCACTAGCATGGTAAGAACGGAGAGGGGCTCACCGAGGCCCTCGCAGTGGCCCAGTGAGATCCTTCCAGCTTCCTTTCAACTTCCCGGGGAAGACACTGATCGGCCAAATTTGAGCAAATCCTTCTTCATCCGACTGGTGGACCTACAAAGCAGCCGTCGTCAGCGCAGCTTTGAACAGCCTCTGCTTCTGCTCTGACCAGCAGCTCCAGTGTCAGGGCCACACCGTATCAGTATGGCAGCTCCTACGTGACAGTGTGAGTGGGCGCATATCCACCCTACGGTCACAGTGTGGATGAGGACAGTAGGGCGCATGTCCAGGGAAGGGCACAACAAACCATAAGCCGATTACAGAGTGCGCGTGAAATCACACTGGCTCTTCAGGAGCCCAGAGTTTGCTCAGGCACGGCCAAACCCAACCTTCTCCCAGAAAAGGGCTCACAGGGAGGTGAGTCAGAGAGGGCACCCCAGAAACTGCTCTGGCTACCACCCCAAAGCTGCCCCAGGTCATGGCAGGCCAACAAATCACAGCCACTATTGATGTCAGCGACAGTCCACCTGCTCCTGTCACAAGACATTACTTACTGCCAGGGATGATAAATCCCAGGATGTAGAACATGCTAAAAATATTAATCTACAAGTGAAAATCATTTTAATTGGATTTCGCCCTTGGGGTCACGTCAGGGGCTGGCTTTCAATCAGACTCGTCCAGTCAGCAAAGCAGGCCCCAGCCTTCCAAATTGAAACCACGATCGGCTTGCAGAGGTTAATAGAAACTGTGGGAAATAAATAGGTTATCGATCGATCATAACCATCCGCTGGCTCGGCTTGCGTCCATGACCCGGCCCGCCCACTCCCACAGCAAACTCCGTTAGCATCTGATTACCTAGAACTCTTGCGGCACTGTGTATTAATGAGCAGCTAATGCCTCCTGCGTGTGTGAAGAGGAAAGGCAGTGGGACCTGGTGTCCTGCGTGAGGACTCTGCGTGAGGACCAGAGCTGTAAGGATGTAGCCCGTGCCCACGTCCCTGCCTAGAACTTAGTTTATTCCTCCAACACACACATCTGTCCATTGGACATGGGCTTCCAGCAGGGCATTGGGGACACAAAGCTCTCTGTCTCTCTTTCCCCCCTTCTCTCTCTCTCTCTCTCTCTCTCTCTCTCTCTCTCTCTCAGAATGCAGTGGCACGGAACACCTCAGCCCCAGAACTCCTGCTAAATGTTCTTTCTCTAAAAAAGTGCAGCAACTTTTTGAAGGGGGGATCAGCGAGTTCTCATATTAGTGACTATTTTTTTTTTCATTGCTGTGACTAAATACCTCACAGGGATCAACTGAGGGACAAAGAGATTTCTTTGGACTTGGGCTTGCACAGCAGCTCCCTACCTGAGGGGGACTCAGAAGGTAAACAAACCCCCAGCCCCAGGAAGGTGTACCCCAATTCCCAGCCCCAGGAAGGTGTACCCTGATTCCCAGCCCCAGGAAGGTGTAGCCTGATTCCCAGCCCCAGGAAGGTGTACCCCGATTCCCAGACCCAGGAAGGTGTACCCCGATTCCCAGCCCCAGGAAGGTGTACCCTGATTCCCAGCCCCAGGAAGGTGTACCCTGATTCCCAGCCCCAGGAAGGTGTAGCCTGATTCCCAACCCCAGGAAGGTGTAGCCTGATTCCCAGCCCCAGGAAGGTGTACCCTGATTCCCAGCCCCAGGAAGGTGTAGCCTGATTCCCAGCCCCAGGAAGGTGTACCCCGATTCCCAGCCCCAGGAAGGTGTACCCTGATTCCCAAGCACCCCTCAATGCCCCTGCAACCCCTTCAAAGCTAAAGAAGCAGAAACAATTGCTGGGGAGGTAAGTTCTGCTACCACCTACTGCAGCCCACCTGTCCGTCTGTCTGTCTGTCTGTCCGGCCATGTCAACCTTGGAAGCTGCTTTCTTTAAATGCTACCTAGCTGCCTTTATGTCATCCACACACCTGTAAGTGACCCCTATAAACTCACTGGTCCCCTAAGCTGGACTTGCACGCAGTGAGTGGTCTCTTTGGCCTGTCGTTGATGCCCTACTTGGGGTGAGCAGATCTTTGCCCACAGCTCCATGCGAAAAGCCACGCACAGTTATGTTGGGACATATGTTGCGGAGCAGAGCCGAGACACATGAGGACATGACAACTCCATGCTCTTGCCCTGCTCCGTTGAAGGCAGGGAAACAGAGTCTACATCACGTCCAAGGTGAGCTTGAAGTTTGTTTGCCTCACCGAAGGTCACTTTTTTTTTTTCCCCCCCGAAGGTCACTTTTAATGGGTGCTGGTGGTATGCCTGCAGTGTTTCCAGTCCACCAGGGCAGCAGCCACCTTCTTTCTCTGCCTTTCAATCCTGCTGGGAGCACAGATGCACACATCCTCACTGCTCTCACTCAGGACCCCACAGTTGTCCTCACTGCTCTCACTCAGGACCCCACAGTTGCTCTCACTGCTCTCACTCAGGACGCCACAGTCGCTCTCACTGCTCTCACTCCGGACCCCACAGTCGCTCTCACTGCTCTCACTCAGGACCCCACAGTCGCTCTCACTGCTCTCACTCAGGACCCCACAGTTGCTCTCACTGTTCTCACTCAGGACCCCACAGTTGCTCTCACTGCTCTCACTCAGGACCCCACAGTTGCTCTCACTGCTCTCACTCAGGACCCCACAGTTGCTCTCACTGCTCTCACTCAGGACCCCACAGTTGCTCTCACTCAGGACCCCACAGTTGTTCTCACTCAGGACCCCACAGTTGCTCTCACTGCACTCACTCAGGACCCCACAGTTGTTCTCACTCAGGACCCCACAGTTGCTCTCACTGCTCTCACTCAGGACCCCACAGTTGCTCTCACTGCACTCACTCAGGACCCCACAGTTGTCCTCGCTGCTCTCACTCAGGACCACTCTGTGAAGAAGACGTGCAGACACCCCACTTTATACCTGGCCACAGAGGTTCAGCCAGGTGAGATGGCTTGTCCGGGGTGGCACAGAGCCTATACCTGGGTCAAGTATTCTGCATTTCTCCAAGAATCCCAGGCAGGGCTCATCATCCTTTTGTGCTACACTGTGGGGACCAGGGCAGGACATATGGGGCACTGGCACAGAGCACAGGATGAGAGGCAGAAGTCCAAGACCCAAACAACCAACGTTGGCTGTTCCCAGGGCAAAGCACATTCCCCAGAGAAGGAATAGGGACACGGGAGTGGCAGAACAACCAGGCTCATCTTCCATGGCCACTGATCTGGTTTGGTGGGGTGGTGGTGACAGTGGTGTGTGGCATCCTCAGTGCAGCCTCAAACTCAATAAGAAGACAAACTCTGCATTTGGGGTGCATTTGGGGTGCATTTGGGGTGCACTTGCTCCACATGTCTCTTGAAGAAGCTTTTCAGTCCTCCTGCTGTGTGTCTCTCGGTAAGTCTCTTGCCTTCTCTGGACACTAACAGCACTACCCCTCACACACACCCTAGGGAAACTCCAATGACAGTATGCTCTTCAATCATGATGTCCCAACCATTCAATCAGATCCTGGCATCCAGGGAGTGCTAGCAAAGACCATAATATACATTCCTTAGCAACTCAATGGGAGATGCCATAGGCCTGCAGGTGGAATAGGGAGAGAGAGTCTTGGCTGTAGGCACACAGCCCCAGCAGCAGTAGGGTCTTGGGAGACTTTGAAGAACAGGAGGAAGGTGCAAGGACACTGTTATTAAAACAAAACAAGTCTTGCTGAGGGTAGTTTGGTAGCATGGAACCTACAGACAGTGAGCCCGTTTTGCAGAGGGCAGTTGCTGGCTTTGCATCTGTCAGATGCTTCTGTAGTTTCTGTCTCCAGCTGCACTGTTAGTCTATCCCGTTAACCTTACGAACACATACCAGACCCCACTCAAAATCCGTAAGCCCTGGGACCCCACAGCTGCCCCAAAGGCAAAGAGAGGATCCAGTCCAAACCCAGAAGAGGGCAGAGGCTTTGGTGTGATGCTGCCATCTGCTGGTCACTCCTATGAACTGCAGTCTCTCCTGGGCCAAGCGCACCCAGAGTGCACCATGGGAAGGGACTCCCCAACAGGCCCCCTAATGAGGAGACCTACAGAAAGCTTCACCTTCTCCCCCACCAGACATGCTCCACTCTGGGAAATAGTTACTTTCGTGGACCGTGTATGTTAACATGCGAGCGGCCTCTACTACCACCGGCTCAAGTCAGTTTGCCGTCCATCTCTCATTGTAAGTACCCAGCCCCACACAGGCCTTCCCTGCACCCCGTGAGCCCAGCGCCCTGGTTGACACAGGCCAGCAGTCAGCCACATGGTGTGGGGCCTATGAGAAGGTGGCGGGTTGCGTCCTCGGCGTGTGGCGGTGCTGAATCGATCGGAAGGGGACCTGCGACCCACACATCTTAGTTTCATTCTGTTGTACCGAGGTAGAAAAGGGTTAATCCTCCTAAGGCTGGGAGGAAAGAGTTGGTCACAGGACCCCCAGTCACCAGCAGTGAGAGGTCAGTGCGTGCACTACTGCTCTACCCTTTCCCTACTCCTACTGAGTCTGAGTCCGGCCTCCAAACACAGCGAGGAGGGCCGGCCTTTATGAGGTGGGACCTTCGCACATCCATTAGTGGAATCCGGACAGGCCAACCCGATCTAGACAACTGCTCACTGAGAATCCCTTCCCGGGGGATTCTATGTTGTGTCTTGTTGACAACCCTCCACATCTGACACCAGAGAGAGGGATCTCACCTGACTAAATAGAGTGTATCTGCAGGGCACTCTCACCTGAGGGACCCACTGGACTCAAGGTGTGAACTGGGCTCTTGGTGTGAACTGGGCTCTTGGTGTGAACTGGGCTTGTGGTGTGGACTGGGCACATGGTGTGAACCGGACTCGTGGTGTGAACCGGGATCATGGTATGAAATGGTCTTGTTGTATGAACTGGGATCATGGTGTGAGCTGGGCTTGTGGTGTGAACCAGGCCGGTGGTGTGAACTGGACTCGTGGTGTGAACACACCCAGGGCATGCTGGAACTTCCTCCCTGGTAGGGAGATGGGTGATGTGAGGCTGTGCCCTGCCTTCCTGTTGCTATCTTGCTCTGCTTCCTGCCCGTTGTGAGGTGAAGGCCTCAACACACACACCAGCTAATATGAAGCTCTGCCCGAGCAGCCAACCCGTCGACAGCCTGAGCCCTCTGAAACAGGAGTCAAACGTGTGCTTCCTTCCTTCATGTGCTTTCTGTCAGGCATTTTGTCACCATAAGGAAGGAAGCAATGACTATGGGTGGATTTGTCAAGGAGGTTGTTTTCAGTGGTGATCTATGGGCCTTGTACAGCAGATGGAAGAGGGCCCTCCTAGACCTCTTCTGTCGCCCCCTTGCCTGGCCTCAATATCCACGCATTGTTCCCCCATCTCCCCAGGACAGCATGATGGATCCTGAAGGAACCACGCTAAATGCTGGGACCAGTGGCAGCTGCTTTCTCTTGGCCTCTTCCTGCTTCCTCCTGCCCCACAGCACCCGAGCCTCCACTCTACCATCTGGTGGGGCACAGAAGGAGTTCAGATCACCTCAGCAAGAACCCCAGGACACCTTCACACCTCCCATACAGGCTGAGAGTGTGGTCGCCATCATACAAAGCAGATAGCAGCTCAGAGCAACTCAGCTCTCCTCCAAGACGCGGCACGGAACAGGCACTGCCCAGATTCAAACTGGTCCTTTGGGAGACTCCATCCAAACCCTGATACCAAAGTTCTTAAAACACCCACACAGATGATTCACTCTAGTTGCCTAGAACATTGTTCTGGAAAAGGTCCTAAAGGCACGCATAAGTTCCCAAAGAGAGAGAAGTGATCGACTAGTAATGTCTGGCACTGGTGCTGCCAAGGGGAATAGCAGTGTGTGTGTCAGATATCTATCATCCCTTCACAGCCATACGCTGAGCATCTTTTGTCTCCTCCACCAAGGAGGTTACATGTCAGAAGATGACAGCAAAAAGAGTGTGGATCTCTGTAAAGCCCCATTCTGGACACAAAAGGAGCTATAAAAAAAAAAAAAAGGAAAGTTTCTGACAGTGGTGAAGATAGCATAACAGCAGCACACTCGATAACACGGCGTCCTTCACTTACAGTGGTAAAAATGGTCAAACACATGTGTATTTCACGGTCAACAGCGCAAAAGATCCGGCTGTGCCAGAGTGCTTGCTACTCCAGAACCTGAGGCAGGCACTCTAGTGGGATGATCTCCAAAATACAAGTGTGTTCGTGTGTGTGTGTCTGTGTGACAGAGAGAGAGAGAGACAGACAGTCAGACAGACAGACAGAGAACGTGCGCATGTGGGTGTTTGGGGGGGATGTACATGGGTAGGGCGCACATGTACACGCATGTGTAGAAGCCAGAGGTCAACCTCAGGTGTTTTGAGACACAGTCTCTCGCCAGGTGAAGTTCACCAACTAAGCCAGGCTGGCTGGTTAGTGAGCTCTAGCGGTCTGCCTTTCTCTGCCTCCCACGTGCTGGGAAGACAAGCACACATCACATCCGGCTCTCTCATGGGGGTGCTGCGATCTTAACCCCGGTCCTCGTGCTCGCTCAGTAAGGCCTTCACCCACAGAGCTGTCTCCACAGCCATAGAACTTCCAAAGGTCCTATGTTATGCACGGAGAGAGGAGGGTGGACCGACACCCCAGGGTGCAGATGTGGGGAGGGCAAAGGGCAGCCTCTCAGGGCCCCCCCCCCGCTCTCCCCTTCTGCTGTGAGCTTAACCCTAACTCTCCACCAGGCTTGCACAGAAAGCTCAGCCACCTCAGCCCACCCTGCCAGAGAAGCCCTGCTGACTGCCCACTCCCCGAGACATCCCTCAGAAGCCAGTCTCTCTCCAGTGTGCACCAGTTTTAATATCAAAACGACATCTTACACAGAAGCAGCTACAAGCATGAAAATCAAACGGCCCGGTAACTGTGGCTGGACCCACACAACAATCTTGTCTTTAATCCACATCAGCCTTTCAGGGCCCACACTCAGCACCCCAGCCCCAAGCAGGAAAGACATGGAATAGGCATCTCTGCTGAGCTGGTTATCAAAAATAAAAATAATATTAAAGGTGAGGGGGCTAGACAGATTCCAGAAAGGCTCTTGGGGGTCTGGCTACACCAGGGCACCCGACCTGAGCACACCAAGGCTGTCCTCACTGCCACCAGCCCCACCCTGGAGCAGAATCCACAATGGCTTGTCCCTCCAGGCAGACTGTGATCTCTTTGAACAGGCAGTGGGTCCTCTGCCAGCTCTGGGTGGTCCTGCTCAAAACAAGCCTGAAGTCCAATGGAATGGGGGCGGGGTGGGGGACTGGGGTGCAGCCCAGAGACAGGGGCCTCAGTTTCCTCAAGTCATAGTCTCTCTTTTCTCCACCACCCCTCTCTCATGCATATGCACACGAAAGAGCAAACACACACACACACACACACACACACACACACACCATCGCCATCACCCATCTCCAGACTGTCTGGAGGAAAAGTTACACCGCTGGGGCCTGTGTTAAGTTATACGTTCCTCGCTGTCACCCCGGCGCTCCGCCCCCACGCCACCCCGATTTCCAGGTGACCCCCATGATCCCCCCAGTGAAAGCCAGCACTGTAATCCTTGCTCCCTTCCAAATATGAACCAAAGTGTCTTCCTAGTTACCAGAAGTTCTGCCGCTCTCTATATCACGGGCGGCAGCCAGCGTACATCATAAGCTCCTCCCTGCCCCACCTGGCCCAAAGAGAGCAAGGCAGCCCGGGAAAACTCCAGCCCTGCCACCCTCTGGGCCATGTGATGCCAGGTCAGCAGGCTGGCAGACCCCAAAGATCTGTCTGTAATGCTGGGATTACACCACCACATGTGACATTCCCTGGGAGGAAGCCCGCGTTTGCAGGCAACAAGGCCCGAGGCTCTCCCTTAATACACTCCCCACAAGGAGTCTCCTGGGATCTGTTTGGATCTTCTCTGATCCTGACTTGAGTGGGGCTTGTACCCAGCCAATCAAGGCTTAGCTGGCTTGATTCCTCTTCAGAGAGCCCTCCCTGCCTGCCTCATCTTAGCTCTCCTGACCGCCTTGCCCCCCCCCCCAATCCTGGGCCCACCACAGAGAAGTGCAGCCACTGAGGACCAGCTAGTGTCCCCCATCACACCTTTGATGGGAGGGCTTCGCCCCGTCTAGGCATCTGAAGGAGGGGAGCCCTGCGCTGCCTCTGCAGCGGGAGTAAACAGTTTTCGCAGAGCATTGTGGGAGAAATGAAACACAACGGCCATGAGAGGGCAGCAGCAGGTACGTCCCAGGCCTATCTAGCACGAGGTTCCTAAGGGGGCGTCTCCTCCACTTCCTCTCTAGCTCAGGGCCCCAGTGGCCTCCTACAGGCTACACACAGTCAGCCCTAAGCCCTTGGGGAAACAGTTCTCACAGCACCCACCGACCCAGGCAACCTGCCGCCTCCAGCCCTAACTATGTCCCTGAGCCTCCGTACTCTAGGCTCTGATCTCCAGAAATTCTCAGTGAAACAAAGACTCTCTTCTCTTGCCCACCTCAGCCTGGTGTCACCCCAGCTCCACAAGCGGCCTCAGCCTCCTGGCTTTCTGTCGCTGCTCCCAGAGGACTTTCCTTGCCTTAAAGGGATCCCAACTTCCCTGCCAGCCACACTCCCTCCCCTCAGCATGCCCACCCTGTGTAAGAGATCTGCGATAGAAGAGCTGGAGGGAAAGATTGGGCTATAAGGCGTAAGTGATGGAGAATTCGCAACTGTTCTGGATATTTCTATCTGGAGCTTGATGTCACAGGGCCAGAACTCTGTAGGAGTCTAAGCAAGGACTCACCAGACAGGTGGCCCCTGTATGAGCTGCCTCTGCGGCTGTAGTTTACAGGCGCTAACAGCCACTACGCATTGTAAGGTTATGGGATGGGGCCAGTGGCCACACCTATAAGGGACTCAGTAGACAGCATTTCCCGCCCCCTCTTCTGGCCTGAGCCACGCCCTCAGCCTAGGTACCACCTTGATTGACATCCGGGAGCTCTGACCCAGCGCAGTCACAGCATCTAGTCTCACTAGCTACACTCCCCTGGTTATCAGTCAAGCTCAGAACCTGTGTCAGCCCCCTTTCCAGCCATGCCGCCATCCAAGCCGTTAGTGGTAACAGTGAAAGGAGCAGTTCAGTGTGAGACCTGTTAGTCAGAGAGAAGTCCACAGCCATTCATTTCTGCCGAAGGGAACAGACCAGAGAGACATGAGTTAGTCCGGAGGAATGAGGTGATTCAAGGGAGCTGGCCAAAGCCAGGCCAGGAAGCCTGGAGCGCCCCCCCTGCCCCCCAACCGATGGGCAGGGCTGGCTGCTAGTGGTCAGCCCCTAGGGCAGCCAGGGAGAGAGGCAGGGATTAGCTGGGTAGGAGCCAGAGTTAGTGCGAAGGAGCCGGAGGTTAGCCCATAGAGGCCATGAGCCTACTGGAGGTGAAGCATGAAATCACCCCCAGGTGTGGCCCTGGCTTAGCAGCTGGCGGGCTCTGGGGGAGGCTGGCTGGGGCAGAGGCATGGGCATAAACAGGACAAGTTGCTGGGGTAACTTCCAGGTGGCCTGTGCACTCCCTACCCAACTAGGATTCACTTCCCAGCATCAGTTTCCCCCTCCCATAAGCCCTGAGGGCCTGTAGTGTTTCCCAACTGCACCATGGCAACTGGCAGCCTGTGGGGAGAGTCTTTCTAAGTACTTCCTGAGGGGGAAAAAATATCCTCACACCTACTTCCTGTGTGAAAATGGTCCCAAATATACTTCCCAGTTTGAGATTCCCATCCGTCTCAGTGAGAACGGCCCCACTCGCTGGCTTCCTCCATGGAGAGCCATTGCACCTCAGAGCCTGGCTCTGCTCTGTGGTTTTTCCGGGAATGCCCCTTCACAGGCTTTCTACTTAGGAAACTCTCACTTTCAGCTTCCTCATGGGGCTTGCTGCTCTGTTGGCTTCGGGTTCGGTCACACACACCTTTGAGCGCCTGTACAAGATGGCCAGCCCCTGGAGTTCCTACCCTTTTCTCCCTGGCCTGAATCACGGAGGGCCCAGAATTGCCCACTCTAGACCCACAGGCCCCACACTGGCTCCCACAAGGTCCCCTGGTCCCATCCGCTCCTGGTGGCAACCAGACTTGTGCCCAGAGGAAAAGAGGTCATGCTCGGAGCTCAGCGTCCCACGTTCACAGGACAGCCTCCTCCTCCTCCTCTGGGCATCACTAATACAGCCATCCCCTGCCTCAGACCTGGCCTGGTCAGTCTGGGGACATCTGCTTGCCAAAAGGAGGGACCAGCCCCCAGGAGGCCCAGAGCTCGGCAGGGCTGGGTTAGTAAGAAAAGAAACCGGTTAGTAGGGCCGGGTTAGTAGATCAGAGCATAAGCACCAGCAGACAGGGCACCTCGGCAGACACACACAGGAGCCACTAGAGAGAAGAAGGCAGCAGGGCCGTTAGTCACTGGGCGGCGGGGTGCAAGTGGGGTGCCCCAGGGTTAGACAATTAGTAATCAACAGACTGCCTATGGGAGAGAAAGCTAGCAAGAGGGGAGACCAGGAAGAGACGGTTAAGGGTTCAAAGCACATGTCTGCCCCAGGCAGAAGGGTCTGTGTGCAGAACACCCGAGATCAGGGAAGGGATACGCCACCGAGTTCCCTGCAGCCTGCCCTCACCACGTTGTTTGTTTGTTTGTTTTTCCATTTTGAGGTCCATGCGATGCAGCAACACTTCTGTTGCCTCACCACAGGCATCAAGGGAAAGAGGAGGATCTCACTCCACCACAGAGGAAAAGAATCTCGGACAGGGCAGGTGACTGGTACAAACTCTCCAGCAGCGAGTGGCAGAGTTGGTGAGTCTCTTAGTCTGCACATAGATCCCAGCTCCCAGGCAGGGCCTTCCAGAGCCTCGTCTGCCCCGCCTCCCAGCCTCTGGCAAGGCCCCTGGCCTTCCAAGTTAGTAGGGTTTGGCTGCTGCGCGGTTAGTAGGGCATGCTCGGGCCAGGTTAGTGGATTAGTCGGTTGGCAGAGGGCCAGGCGTCTCATCTCGTGCCGCAGCGTCCTGGCCGAGCCCTGGGACAGTTAGTAGGTTAATCACACCATGCAGCCTTCCCCTGTCGCCCCCACCCCACCACAGGCCTCCTGTCCTCGCCAGCATGGGCATGGGGCCTAACCAGGGCAGGGGGTCTGCCTCTACACCCCTCAGCACCACCACCACCACCCCCGGGAATCAAGCCCCTGCTGGAAGCCCAGAGCTTCTATTTCAATGCTGTGAGTCTCAGAGCCCCACAAACTCTTCAGCTTTGCTGAAAATGTGCCCCACACGCGTCGTCAGTGCAAACCCCCTGCCTGGTTGTGGGCCAGCCCTTTCCCAGAACAGTCTTCTCTCTCTCTCTCTCTCTCTCTCTCTCTCTCTCTCTCTCTCTCTCTCTCTCTCTCTCTCTCTCTCTCTCTCTCTCTCTCTCTCTCTCTCTCTCTCTCTCTCACACACACACACACACACACACACACACACACACAGACACCAGCATCTTTCCTCCATCCCCCACCCTAGTGTATCCATGCTTAGACATGGGTATCTCTTCCATCACCAACTCCCAGGTCTCCGGCCGCTCCCACCACTGGGCCTGCCCTGCCCTCCTCTACAAACACTGCAAGGCACTGGCCCGAGTCCTAGGGCGAAGTGTAGACTCTCCCACCTCTACCCCTCCAGCTGCCCTTTCCTCCCAGGCAACACTAAGATACCTGAGTATACACTGATAATACCACGCATCACTCCCGGCATTCCTAAAGCCCAGCCCGTGTCTCCCAGCATACCCTAGATAACGTTTGGTAAGAAGATAATTCTGTAGCCAGCAAAGACAGGAATCACTTTGTCTTCTACCTTGCCCGAGCATCTGAAGTACTCATTAGTGTTTTCTCAAGGCTCTGAAAAGTCCTGCCCTGCTTTTGACCTATTTGAGTTTCGCTTTAATTTCTTCCCAAAAGCTAAGCCATACATTCTCGTCCTCTGGTTGAGTCAGCCTGGCTAGGAAGCCTCTCCAGAGTGCCAGAGCTGGGCATCAGCCACCATGACCCAGGACACCCTCTGCACTGCAGCCACCATTTCCCAGGACACCCTCTGCACTGCCTGCAGCCACCATGTCCCCAGGACACCCTCTGCACTGCAGCCACCATGTCCCCAGGACACCCTCTGCACTGCCTGCAGCCACCATGTCCCCAGGACACCCTCTGCACTGCCTGCGGACACCCTCTGCACTGCAGCCACCATGTCCCCAGGACACCCTCTGCACTGCCTGCAGCCACCATGTCCCCAGGACACCCTCTGCACTGCAGCCACCATGTCCCCAGGACACCCTCTGCACTGCCTGCAGCCACCATGTCCCCAGGACACCCTCTGCACTGCCTGCAGCCACCATGTCCCCAGGATACCCTCTGCACTGCAGCCACCATGTCCCCAGGACACCCTCTGCACTGCCTGCAGCCACCATGTCCCCAGGACACCCTCTGCACTGCAGCCACCATGTCCCAGGACACACTCTGCACTGCCTGCAGACACCATGTCCCCAGGACACATGGCACAGCACCTGACACTCTGTGTTCATCTTGCATTCATCTGCTCATCCCTCCGTGAGGAATTCTGAGGGGGAGATGGCTTTGGGTGCTCATGTTTCTGAGATCACCCTGTTAGAGTACCTCTCCCACACCCCGACATCCCCACTCGCCCAGAGGCACAGTGTGAATTCCCCAGCCCCTATGTGAAGGTATGGAGAGACAAGGTCATCAAGGCTGTGCCTAAATTCAGATGAGGCCATTAAACTTGGGTCTTGAAGAGACAAGACCTTTGCCCTTATGGGACACAGAGAGAGACCCCGTGGGGACATAAAGGTACTGATCTTGCTTTGCCAGCCTTAACCCCTGCAGTGTAAGTCTCTGGTGCTGAGCCCCACAGCCTGGGCCATGCAACTCCTCTCCCCATACACACGCCCTTCAGTGGCTTCCTGTTTCTAGACTGTCCCAAGGCCACCCACTGCGCTCTCACTGGTTGTAGAGCCATCTCCTCCAGGAGGGTGGAGAATGGACGGGAGTTTATAATGTGGCTCTGCACCCTGAGCAGAGGTGCAGGAAGTATCTGCCAGCCTCTGTCCCTCACGCAGATAGGGGTGCTGGCTGAGCAGCCCCTCCCTCGCCCAGCAAAGCCTCCATTACCGCAGACTAAGTACGGCCCATTCTGTAGTGACTGGAGGAAGCTGGGCTGTGGGTGTGCCAGGGAGCCTCCCTACTGGGTCTCCTTGTCTCACCTTCTTTCTCTTTCCAAGTCCCTTTCTGCGCTGGACAGCACAGGGACTAGCCAGGCTCCTCCCTGGCCAGGACTGGCTGCCTGTCCTCTCCCCACAATCAGCAAGGAGCTAAGCCTCACCCAGGAAGCACCCAAACAGAACCATCACTCAAGTAGCACACTGACAGGGGGAATGTAGGGGGGGCAGAAAAGGAAGAGGAAGAAGAGAGAGAAGAAGAGGAGGAAGAAAAAGAAGAGGGAAGAGAAAGAAGAGGAGAAGGAGGAGGAAGAAGGAGGAGGAGGGAAGGTAGGAAGGAAGGAAAATAAAGAAAAACAGACAACCCCCCCCCCCAATGCCCACGGAGTCCCTACACACAGGTCATTTGAGACAAGCTCCACCCCATCTCCTGAGACTGGAGGAGGATTCCAGTCCACGTGGGATGAGGAGGGGGCTCCAGAGCCCCAGGGCTCGGAACTTCAGCCTCTCCCACCCTGGAGCTGTCCATCAAAGGCAGGGTGGTTCCTCAGCAGTATTTCTTCCAGGGATGGCTTTTCTCCATGGTGGCTCCATCTCAGGCACTGGAAAGAGCAGGGTGTTCGGGTTGCTCCCCAACTCCTTGAGGTCAGAATCCAAGTGATCTCCAGGGCTCCAAAGCAGGCCAGGGTGTGAAGATGTGCAGAGCTTTCTGGGGGAGACATAACGAAAGAAGTTGAAGGCATCCCAGATACCCCAGTCTCCGTCCTGCGATCCCAGCATACCATAAAGGAACTGACAGGCGGGGGCCACTCAAGAATCAACAGAATGCCAGCTTCAGGTATCCCAGAGCAACCCAGGCAGCCAGGGCCTGAGAAGCGGCCGGGTGGACTCAGGAGGAGCAGAGACACCCTGCGCCCACCCCACCCGCGCACAGAGGCCTACAATTCCACAGGATGGAGAGCTCACCCCCTTGCTGAGCTGAGGTGATGTATTTTTCTTACTTGAAGATCTCAGAGGATGGGACCATGTCTCTGTCGTTCTCCCCTGGACACCCAGCACTGCCTTAAAAGAGGCGAGGTTCATATCTGCGTGAGATGGTGACCCCCCCACCCCACCCCCGCAGCAGAGCCTCCACTGAGGGGTCACCCTCCCCTACTGCTCAGCAAACCTTCTGCTGCTGGCCCGCTCCTGGCCCCCAGGCTTCCTCAGAGGCAGAAGGGCTTCAGTCATGGAAGGGAAAAGAGACAGAGGACCACCCACCCTCCTCAAAGGAAACATGACTCTGATCCTTACCTGATGACATCATCGCAGGCCTGTCTCCTAGCTCCTCCTCCTCCCGCACATAGACATCACAGGATGACTCTGGAAGACACAACAGCCAACCCCCCCACAGGAGAGGACCACACCCAAACCCTGCCTCAGCCCAAGAGCCACCTAGAGCATCCTTCACAAACATGGGAACGTTGCAGCTTCCTGTGTGACCCAGGAAAACTCAGAGCAAGCCGGGCAGCCTGGGACAGCACAGGGAGGGCCCGGGACTCTGACCTCGGCACTGCTGGGGCTGCTGGGCCCTTCCCCGTCACACAAGGGTACATATGATGGCCCTTCATGGCGTGACTGAGAAATAAAAGGCGGCCCCTCTGCCCAGCTCAGTCCCCAGCCTTTCGTGACTCCCACAGCAGAGAGCATGCGGCACCAAGGGTGGTACAGGGCTCATCCAGACTGCTGCAGTCACCAGGGGCGAGGGGATAGTGGAAAGCCCCGAACCCCACCTTAGAGCTCAGGTTTGCTAATGCCACGGCTGTCCTCCCAAGCCGGAGCTAGGGGAAGGGGAGGCATCTCGTAGCGTGGCCTTAGAGCCTGCTGTCGCAGGATCCTGGAGCTGAGTGGAGACATGTGTCCCATGGGGAACCCTGAGGCGGATCCCTCCCCCCCCCCCCAGTGTCTGTAAGGTCCAGGAGCCTGTCCAAACTCCATCCTTAAGAGCCAGAGTCACAGGACATCTAGCCACCTCCCCTTTGGGGGCGCCAGAGCTGACCCTCTCGCACATGCAGGGTGGAGAAGCAAGCTGGTGAGAAATACTTATCTGCAAAGCTGCTGTGGCCTTTCCCAATTCCCCCGTCTCTTCCACCACCTGGGAACCAGCAGGAACTCTGTGAATGAACCCCCAGCGATCCTGTCACACACAGGGTGCAGACCCAGAACCCTGGTCATTGTGAGGACAGTGGAGGTTTACAGGGAACCCTAGCTCCCTGGGTCAGGCTGATTCAGTGTAGGAAGAAAGCTGTGGATTTTGGAACCAGACGGACCAGGACGAGGGCTGTGGCTCTCCAAACCCCACATGTGCAACGTGTGACTCTGAGCCGTTATTCTGGAAGCTTAGCCAGGATTTTTACCAACTAGTCAGAAATACAGACCATGGTCCCTCAGCCTTGGGAGTAAATGCAGAACCATAGGCTACACTTTTACTCAGGCATGATACAACCCCCAATGAACCGATGAGACGTACCACGACACAGTGGCATCAACTGGGCACTACAAAGGACCTGGTTATAGACACACTGTGGATAAACCACACAGGCCATGCTGAGAAAAGCCAGGCCCACTGTAAAATAATAAAAACTAAGAAGATGAGGAGTGGTCGTAGCCAAATGTATACCAAATGCTCATAAAAGGAAAATAGGAGGGGCAGAAAGTAGCTTACTGCTCACCATGGCTGGGCGTGGGATAGGTTTGGGGGATCTCAGTGGGTCAGCGGACATGTGACAAAGTCGTTAAACACACATCATGATGAAGCTGAGCAAGAAAGGGCGGAGTCACCGAGACAGGAGAGGGCTGGGCGGCACAAGTACAGTCACAGCCACCAGCCTTCTGAAGGCCCAGCCTAGGAGGGGACACACGGCAAGAGATACACAGACATTTCTTCTGGTTTTTCTTTCTTTTTATTAAGCTTTAAATTTTTTTTTATGTGTATAAGAGTTTTGTATGTATGCATGTATGTCTGTGCACCACAAGGGTTCAGTCAGAAGATGGGGATCAGAGCCCCCGAAACTGGAGTTACATACAGTTGTGAGCCACCATGTGGGGGCTACAAACCAAACCTGGGTCCTCTGCAAGAGCAGCCAGTGCTCCGAACCACCGAGCCATCTCTCCAGACCCTGTTTTGGGTTTCTCACTATTTATCTATTTCTCGCTTGCTTGTTTTGAGACAGAATCTCAAATAGCCCAGGGTGGCTTCAAACTCACAGGGCAGCCAGATAACTGGGGTAACTTTGAACTTTCTGGGTTCGCCAGCTTGTGCTACCACATCTGGCTTATGGTGTGCTGAGGCTTACACCCGGGGCTTTGTGAATGCCAGGTAAGCACTCTGCTGGCCCCAAACCCATTATTTTATGAACTAATTTTTTAAAACAAGCTAACCACATCTCTGTGGGGTCTTTTTTCTACAAAAGATATTTATGCAATCCAAAAGGACCAGAGGTGAGAAGTTAAAGGTCAAAGGTTGGATGGACTGTGGACCTGGCTCATGGCTCTGCCACAACCAGCCCCCCACCCCCAACACCAAAGCCAAGGCCAGGAGCCCCTTGTAAAAGGCAGGTCTCTCCTACCTTGAGGTCAGGAGGCTCAGTCCCTGTGAGTGTGGAGACAGGCAGCTTGGCCTCACCACTGCCTGCATTCACGTAAGAGATGAAACCTTGCTCTGTCTCCAGGTACCACTGAGACACTGCAGCCATGTGGGTATGATGAGAGCAGACAGGCCACTGGCTATCACAGAGAGAAAGACAGGAGTTGGGGGTGGGGATCCAGGGCGGGCAGCACTGTGGCATCACACCTAGCTCCTCGGAGAGAGGTGTGAAGGGTACAGACTTCACACCAAGGCTCCCATCCCAGAGCCACAGAACCCAAAGCAAACCCATTATCACTTTGCACCTAGGATTTGTCTTTCTTTTCGAGACTGGGTCCTGCCATGTAGCCCAGGCTGGCCTCGAACTCAGTCTCCCCTCAAACTTAAGGTCTTCCTTTCTCAGTCTCCGGAGTGCTGAGCTGAACCTCAGTCCCCTGTCCACCGACTGAGTGTGACATCAACGCCACCAGCCCTCACACCACCTTCTTGGGTGGTGTTGCAGCGCACTCACCTGTAACAGTGAAATGCTGCCTGGGAGACGGCTAAGGGCTGGCTGCTGCTCCTCTCTGACCCAGGGATAATATTTCTGCTCACATCATGGAGGCAGACAGGAGGCGCTTGCACAGACTGCTTTAGAGGTGCCCTGGAAGTTGAGTGGAGCCTTCCAGAGATCTGCAGGGAGCTGTGAGCAGAGGACAGAGCACAAAAGAGCCAGAGGAGTGAAGAGAGACGCAAAGGCAGGAGAAGCAGCTAAGACCAACCCGGCCTGTGGTCCCCACTCTACAGAAGAGACTGGGGCGGGTGAGTGAGAGGACCCACAGGCACTGTGGACAACAGCATGTCTAACGTCTACCAGGGTCAGCTTTGCTGCAGCCGTTTCATGGCCTCAGGGTAAGTCAGTCTTCTTTTAAGGGACAGGTGGCACCGCGACCGGCACAAACACGTTCTAGCCCCAGGTTTGAAACCTGACTCTGATCTAAGTTGCTCATCACTTCACCTCTCTGGGTTTCTATTTTCTCACCTACCTAATATCTAAGTGCAAGGGTTTTTTTTTTTTTTTTTTTTTTTTTTTCTTGTCTTTCTTCTAGAGAGAAGAAGGGAGGGGGAGGGAGAGAGGAAGGGGGGCGGAGAACACGAGCCTCCCATGTAGCCCAGACTAGCCAAGAACTTGTTAAGACGGCTGTGAGCTGGTTGTCTAACCTCCAGCCCACAAGCACCAGGATCACAGAATCACAGACACGTGCCACCGTCCAGCTCTAAGCAGCTTGTCTTATGGTGTCCACGGTTTTGTTTCTACTCAGCTCTTACTCCACACCCTCAGGGACACGACAGTCAAGACCCTCAGTTGCCTTTTGGCTCCTCCAGAGGGACCACCTGGCACCAAGAGGGGGAGGGGCCACCTGCCTCATCGGAGCCCATCAGCGCAGAAAAGAGTGAGAGACAGATGTCACCCTCAGCCAGCGGGTGCCTCTGAGCATCTTGACTATTGTTTCACAGACAAATGAGCCAGGCCTCAAAAGGGCGGGGGCGGGGGTGGGGGTGGGAGGGTGGGGTTGGGGGGGACACGGATGAGGGTGAGGGTCCCCTGGGAACAGAGGACTAAGCCTCAGGCTATTCACTGGCGCATTGAGCCTACACAAAAGGCCCAATGCCCGGGGAGCGCACAGTTCCAACAGCAGAAGGTCACCCAGAAGAGGAGCACTGTCCCCACAGAAGCACACAGCCAGACCACGGCAGGTGCAGCGTGAGTTTGCGGGCCCAGCAGGTGTGTTATGCAGTCTGCCCTCAACATGGGCGTCTGGCACTGGTTCACAGCCAACAGCCCCTGTCCCCACTGTCAAGGGCATGACCCCAGGGGCTGGAGAGATGGCTCCACTGGCTGCTCTTCCAAAGGTCCTGAGTTCAATTCCCAGCAACCACATGGTGAGCTCTGGTGCCCTCTTCTGGCCTGCAGGTGCACATGTGGGTGAAACATTGTATACATGATAAAACAAACAAATCTTAAAAAAAAAAAAAAAAAAAATGCAGAGACTGAGGCGGGAAAGTCCTTTCTGGCTTTGACAGGCAGAGAGGATTCCCACACAGACCTCTCTGCTCTCAGCACCACAGCTCTGATGAGCGGTGTGACGTGGGCTGGGTGGGGGAGGGGAAGCCCCCCAAACAGTTGGAACCAACGCTTGAAACCCTGACACCACTGAGTCCTATCACTTGGTAAGGTGAGTTTCGGGGAAAATGGAGTTTTCTCTTATTTTTGTCTTTTCCAAAGCTTCACAATTGTTGTTTTATTAAATGTAAGAAGGTGGATTTCAGGGGGGGAAATGTAGCAAAGCGATACATTTTAAAAGATTGTGGCGGGGTGCAGCAATGTAGCTCAGGTCGGCCTTAAATCTGTGATTGCGACCCAGGCACGGCGGCATCTGGGCAAACTTTTAATCCCAGTTCCTGGGATGCAGAAGCAGGTGGAGTTCCAGGCCATCTTGGTCTACATAGTGAGATCCTACCTCAGAAAAAGCGATCCTCCTGCCTCAGCCTCCCAAGTATTGATGTTCTCTCAAGATGACAGGGATGAGCAGCCAGCCTGGCTTTGGCATGGTCTGTCTCTCCCTCGCTCCCGGCCCCCTTTGCTCTCACAGGGTCTCACTATATATCCCTGACTGACCCAAAATTCACATTATTCTCAAACTTGCCATCTTCCTGCCTCTGACCACCAAGCGCTGAGACTGCAGGGGCCATACCTGGCCAACACTTGTTTTTCTGTGCAAGATAAGAGAGACTGTCTTCAACCCGCTGGAAAAGATTCCCGGAACTTCTTTGAGACCCTGAAGATATCAAAGGCGCCAACACCACCCCCTTACAGGGTAGGGAGATGGGCTAAATTTCCTGAAAGGTCATCTTCGTAGGGCGGACGTCAGACCCATTCTCAACCGCAGGGGATATGAAAGGACAAAATGTGGAGTGGGCAGAGAGTAAAGTTGTCAATATAGAATTCTTTCTATAGGAAATCAGCCAAACTCGGGGTGGGGTGAGCTCAGTGCCCTCCCAAAGCAGAGAATAGAGTGGCCCCAGGAGCTCGCTTGCCTCCACCGTTGCCCGGCTCTGACGGAGGAGTGGGCGTAGTGCTGGACCCCAGTGGATCACCCCACCCCAGCCTCTGGGAGTATGAGTGATTCCGAGCACCTCCAGATGCGCAGCCCCGCCCCAGATGTGCTGACGCAGCGCGAGGCCACGTGGCGGGACACCGGCCCACTTGCGGGGAGCCCCGGGAGTGTGGGGTTACTCATCCTTGCCCTGGGTTCTCCGCACCCGGCGGCGCCTCCTGGGAAGAACGCTCTGGGGAGGCCGGGACGCTGCGCCCAGCTCCGAGCTAGCTGGCGCGAGAAAAACAACCCGGTTTCCAGCTAGTTCTCGCTCCCGGCGCCCCTCCCTGCAGCAGGTGGGGGCGTTTTCCTGGCGCGACTCCGCTCCGCAGTGGGGTGTGCGCGCCAGCAATCCCCGGCGCCTGGCGGCCTGAGCTCGGGAGCCTGGGACGAGAGTAGGGAGGCCGGGGTCCCCCGAATCCCTCTGTCCAAGAAATAATCTCGCTCGCACCAGGAATGAGACAGGTCTGAACCGTTCTCTCTCAAATCCCCGGCCTCTGCAGAGATTGTCTCAGAGCCCAGGAGGGCTGAGGAAGCGAGCTAGTGGGTTCTTGGGTTCTGGGGTTACCCCCCCGCCCCAGGACCGTTTTAGAGATGCTACGTGGGCTTCACAGTCCGTCGTGTCTGGACTCAAAACCATTGTCTGGGTGACCTTCGACAGGCGGCTGGCCCTCTCCAGACCTCCTTCTCCTCATCTTTAAAATGGGTTCTTACCACCTGGCAGGGTTGCTGTGCCAAAGCAGTGGCTCCCCCGGGATGTTCAGTCATCATCCAGTGTGATGTCGCAATGAGGGTACGGAGATACATTCGGTTTGTGGCTGCGCCGGACGCCCCAGGTCTGGAATGAGTCCCCTAAGTGGAGAAAGGGTAAGGGCTGGTCGTGGGAGGAGGGGCATCAGGGACACCACACCCGCTACCCCACCCTCCGTTCTGAGACCGTCTGGGCGCAGTCTCCGGCCTGAACGGTTACCTGCTACTAACCTTGTGGGTTGGTGTGTGCTGGGGTCCCCACGCCCATGTATGTGCGTTTAGCTGTGGGGGAAGGGAGGGGTCTTTGTTCCCCTTAGACCATGACTACTAGACCCTAAGCACCCTCTGTGTCCCCCATCCCCATGGTCCATCTACGGGAGCTTCACATCTGGCCACTGAGGGCTGGAGATCCTGTCGCCCACCTAGCGCGGGCCACTACTGCCCTGGGACTGTGGGACCCCCGTATCTCTCCCGGAGGTCAGGTGCGCCCGGCGAGGGGTGAGGATGGCGACCCCAGCTTACCTCGGCTCCTCGCTCCTGCGGCTGGAGTGCAGAGGGCTCTTTGTGCCCGGCTCTCAACAGAACTGGGGGAGCTCCTGCAAGCGCCTCCCCTCGCAAACTCCTCCCCGCACTGGTCCGCAGCCTCCCTCCCTACGGCCCCCCGGCGCAGCCGGCGTCTTCGCGTTTACTGCAGCGCCCATGAAATTTTAATGCAGGAGCGGCTGGCGGGCGGAGGTGCCGCACCCGGCCTCGGGGGTGGGGTTGGGGGCGCCCCGGCAAGCGCCCATCTTGTATTCTGGGGCTCGGGGCAGCGAGACACGGGGTGCGCGTCTCCTCCCACCCACCCACCCCCGCGCGCCTCACAAAGGGGCTACTGCGGGCCTCGGCTTCAGCATCTCCGACTGCGGCGCTGCCATAGCAACGCTGGCCAGTGGAGAGGCGCGACGGTCGGTCCGAGGCCGGGCTGCCGGGGACCGAAGCGAAAAGCACAGCCTAGGACCCAAGAAGAGGACGCTGCAGCTATGCATAGCTCTCAGTGCCGGGGCGTGGCTCCCTGGGAACTCTGCTGGGAAGATTCCTGGTCAGAATGGGCGGCAAGATTCGAACCCAAGTGGGTGCCAGACGTCTATAGTTTTGGCATCTGCTTTGCCTGCACTCCTTGGCACCATTATGATCTCCACGGGTTGCGAAAGTGTCGCCAAAAGCTGTGTTCTTTGATGCTCCAGGCAAGCGCCATCTCCACCCTTGAGACGTGACTACTACCTCCCAGGACCCCACCCTCACCCCCCATAGTGCCAGTGGACCAAAACTTCTGAGACGGGACGCCAGGCAACTCCGTCGCCTCTTCCAGTTGAGGAACCGCTGAGCTAGGCCATCCCATCTACTTTTAGAACTGGCACTGGTCAATTCTGACCACGCCCTTGACCAGATGTGACCTTATGGGAATGAGTGTCTCCCCAAACTGGGTCTCTGTGGCCTCCTAGTCAGGGAGTCAAGTGGGGGAGGGGCACTCAACACAAGATGGCCCTCCTGATTAAACTAGCTCAACTTTCGTTTCTTTTTAAATTTTTAAAATATTTTAAATTTCTTTTCTTTCTTTTTCTTCTCTCTCTCTCTCTCTCTCTCTCTCTCTCTCTCTCTCTCTCTCTCTCTCTCTCTCTCTCTCTAATTCTATGTGCCTTGCTATGAAGGTGTCAGAATCCCTGAAACTGACATTACAGACAGTTGTGAGCTACCATGTGGTTGCTGGTAATTGAACCTGGGTCCTTTGGAAGAGCAGACAGTGCTCTTAACTGCTGAGCCATCTCTCCAGCCCTCTTTTTAAATTAAAAAAATAAAACCAAAACCATTTATTTATTAGGTTGGGTGGGCACACCTCCCACAGCGGGCCTGTGGAGCTCAGAGGACAAAGGACAAATAGGATGGGTTCCCTCATCCCACCACGGAGACCCAGAGGGTAGCTAGTGTTCAGCTGAGGTCAGGCGTGGCAGCTTGACGGCTGAGCTGTCTCCCTGCTGAGCCCAAGTCTTTCATTTTCACACTTTGGTATCTGTCCGTCTTCACTGCTCACACACAGAGGCTGTGAAGGGTGATCAGGGCTGCACGCAGTCTCCGTGAGGGACCCACGTGAGATCTGAACCCACGCTTCCATGCACATCTCTCACTGGGAGTCCCCAGCCTGACCTTCAGCAGCCCCATAGCACAGTCCCCAGTGGGCAGAGGCTTGTCTGCTGTGGCCCTCGTGTGCCCAGTGGGTAAGTACTGGGCAGGCCCTCCATCCCTAACCAATGGATCCTAGTCTTGTTGACTCAGGGTGGTCGGGCAGTGATGGGGGCAATCCACCATCCCTGTGGGGAATGTCCTCTGTCACACACTAGGATCTGAATTCAGGTCCCCACACCTGTGCAGCGAGAACTCTTACCCGCAGACATGCCCCAGTCGCAACCCCAGCTGCTTAAACTGAGGGTCATGGCCTCACGTTGGATTACGTAACTGAGAGGCCACAAAAGAAAGTGGCGTCAAACCGGGGTGTGGTGGAGCACGCCTTTAATCCCAGCACTTGCGAGGCAGAAGCAGGCGGATCTCTGTGAGGTCGAGGCCAGCCTGGTCTGCAAAGCAAGTCCAGGACAGCCAAGGCTAACACAGAGAGACCCTGTCTCAAAAAACCAAAAAAAAAGAAGAAAAAAAGTAAGTAAGTAAAATCTTTAAAAAATATATTCTTGGGGCTGGAGAGATGGCTCAGTGGTTAAGAGCACTGCCTGCTCTTCCAAAGGACCTAGGTTCAATTCCCAGCACCCACATGGCAGCTGTCTGTAACTCCAAGATCTGACACCCCTACACCAATGCACATAAAATTAAATAAAGTATTTAAAAATATATATGTTCTTCCATTTGTGTGTGTGTGTGATATGTAGAGGGAGGCCCCAACGTCGATGAAGTTGGGGTTCATCCTCGAATGCTCTTCCTACTTATTGATTGAGGCAGGGGCTCTCAATCAAACCCAGAGCTCAGCAATACGGAAAGACTTCCTGAGCCAGCTTGCTCTGAGCGTCCCTCGTGGGCATGGAGTTACAGGCCAGGTGCAACGTCCACCACCCGGCACTTCCTGGATTCCAGGAATCCAAACCAGTCCTCCTCAGTGAGCAGCAAGCTCTGTAACCACCTGGCTATCTCCCCAGCCTTGACATAAGTTTGTCTGTGTTGTCTCTTTGGTGACGACTTCCTTTGTATACCTACAATTCCGTATCTTTACAGCCAGGATCATGTGAACACTTCAGGTAACGGGCTCACGAGTGGGAGAAGTCTTGAGAAACCCTGATGTGGCCCACAGTTCTACAAGTGGCACACCCATATCCAAGCTGGACTGTCTGTGTCTCAGGGACCTGCTCAACACATCACCTGCGTGCCACCATGGTGTGTAGCTGTCACACAGAGAGGCAGGAGTCATCAAAGGCGTGTCTCTCTCTCTCTCTCCCTCTCTCTCTCTCTCTCTCTCTCTCTCTCTCTCTCTCTCTCTCTCTCGCTCTCTGCCCCCCCTTAAAACTAACTAGGGCCTCAAGTTACCTACATTAATTCATTCTAACGGCACAGATCCCAATAACCCAGCCACCTCTCACCAGGCACCACACCTTAAAGGACGACCCACCTCCTCCCAACACCACTACGTGAGCCAAACCCACCAGAACTCAAAGGACAGCTCTGGAACGCTGGCTTTCCCAAACACAGGTGCCACTCTGTGCACTGAGAGGCCTCACTCAAGCTGTGACCCACAGCCCCTGGCTTAGTAACCTCATGTGAGTTCATCTCTGAGGCCAGCTCTCAGTGCTCAGGCATGGACGCCAAACACAGGAGCTGAGCTGCTATGCAAGGTTTCCTCTGCTCAGCAAGGAGACCAGTAAGAGTCAGTGTGCGAGTGTTTGCTGTGGCCGCCATAGTGCCCAAGCTTTGAAGGAGTGGCAGGGGCCTCACATACAAAGCACCAGTCGCCACAGGCCTTGCTGGGGACACGGAGTAAGAATTGGAGCCTTCTGTGGCTTTTCCTGATTCTCAGGGCTGCTCACTTCCCCTGCCTCATGGCCTCATCCTCCCATTCCAAGGCAGGAATGACGTGGTAATTCAAGCGGTGTCGGTTTGCTTTTGCATTCCTAGTGCTGTTTCTTCTGTCTGTCCCCTCACTCAGTAAGGCTGTGTGTGTGTGTGTGTGTGTGTGTGTGTGTGTGTGTGTGTGTGTGTGTAGGGCAGATACGTACTTGTGTATATGTGCGTGGGGAGGACAGAAATCACCCTCAGGGGCCATTCTCGGGAGCTGTCCTCGGTGATTTGAGGCAGGGTCTCCCACTGTCCTTGGGCTTTTCAGTTAGGCCAGTGTGGCTGGTCAGCAAGCCCCAGGGGTCTGCTCCTTTCTTCCTCCCCTGTGCTGGCAATGCAGATGTGGATACCACTTCCAGCATTCTTTATGTGAGAGCTGGGGATAGAACTCAGATTGCCACGGCCCCTCACTCTGTCCACTTAAAATATCTTTGTGGCTCCTGTGGGCCCCATAAGAGCCTTAGACCGCCTTTCCACTTCAATCCTCCCTTTGCTGTGTGACCGGATACACATGGCTTCCTACACCAGGTCATAGGCACCTTGGGGGAGCCTCTATCTTGCCTCCCTCATGCCAGTCTGTGCCAGGGCTGGGCTTGAGCTGGCCACCTTGCTCAGCCCGCATCCACCCAGACTGTACCAGGCTGAATGCTCTCCCACAGCCCAGCCAACCAGCCCAGAACACAGGTGGTGCCCATAGCCCAGGACAGACTCAGTCCCGTTACACAGCAGGACTGTGGGTGGGTATCACAGCCTTTGGCGTGTGGGCAACGCCTAGGACCCACCTCCTTCTGTCTGTAAATGGCGCTGAGGCTGCAGACCTGCTTTACCTACCCTGTCCTCTTCCTCTGCCTTTCAGCTAGCTGGAGCCTAGTGAGGCCAAGCTTGACTCCCAGCTCTGCCTCTGCTCACCAGACTTTGGGACCACAACACCCTCATCTAAAATCTCTCTCTGGGGGCTGAGAGATGGCTCAGAGATTTAAGAGCACCATCTGCTCTTCCGAAGGTCCTGAGTTCAATTCCCAGCAACCACCTGTAATGAGATCGGGTGCCTTCTTGTGGTGGGTAGGCACACGTGTGGGCACAATGCTGTATAAATAATAAATAAGTCTTTAAAAAAATAAATAAAATATCTCTCTGTCTCTGTGTGTCTCCCTCTGTCTCTGTGTGTTTCTCTCTGTCTCTGTCTCTCTCTCTCTCCCTGCCTCTCTCCCTCTCTCATTATGAAGCAGAATTCTGAATTTTCTTCCTATGATTATCCCAAGGCTTAAGTCTCTCCCTTCCTGACATAGGAAGACCCTTCATTCCCACTTCCAAGCAGTTTTCGTAAAGGTCCTTAGAAACATTAGGCCCCACCCCCACCCCCGCGCTGCAGAGCACAAAGTTATGAGCCTTGTCCACGTATGTGTGTCCACGTGTCTGTGTGTCCGTGTCTTCTTTGTGCCATGCTCATTGTCACTCATCAGGCCGCTCTCCGTCAGCGGGACTCGAACTTATACCCCGCTTCATGGAGCAAAGTCCAGGGCACCCAGGATTCACCCTACTGCTTCATTTACTAAGCCCACAGCAAGGCTCAGAGGCCAGGGCACTGCTCCCAAGGACAGCTCTGGAGCCTCCTGGCCGCAGATTCCTCCCTGAGTCCTCTCCGCCCCCCCCCCCTGCTTTTGTGAGCCTGGGACTGCATGCATGCCTCACCCCCCAGCCCCCAATTCCCCCACCCCCACCCCCCCCCCACCCCCCACCCCCCGTCCTTCTGCCCCTGCGCTGTCCTCCTCTTTCAGCTCGCTCACTCAGCCTCTTTGTCTGGACCACAGAGAAGGGCAGGGCCTGCTGCCTCCTCCATCCTGCCTCATTATCCGTCTGCAAACAGTCCTGCAGATGCCCTGCACCTGCTCCTGGGCTCCCAGCCGCCCAGCAGGTGCCGCCCAGCCAATCGCAAAGCTACTGCAGAAAGAAAAGGCACAGGCCAAGCCTCCAGCTGCTCCCTCCGCCTCCCGCCTCCCAAAAGCAAGGACAAAGTCTTTCAGTCCCCCCACCCCATGCAGCAGATGCTGAGGGGCTAGAGACAGGGGGGGGTGAGGGGGGGTGGGAGTGGGGGCGGTGGGAGGGGGCGGTGAGCCGTGTGGGAGACCTCACAGATTCCACACTTGCGCTCACCTTTTCTCCTCCCACGCAGCCCTATCATCACAGGATCCTTTCCAACAGTTCCCTGTGTCACCCCCACCGCACACTGAATCACCACACATGTTGCCTGTCCCCGTTACATTACTCCAGCCAGGTACCTGCAGCCTGTCCACTTTGCCAATTCCAAGAAGACTCTGAAAAAGCAGGGTGACCTTATCCATTGCTCCTCTGCCCACAGCTCCTCAGACCTCAGGGTGAGCAGCAAGCTTTACGCTGGCTTCAAAGTCCTGCCCTGGCCTTAGCTGCCTGCTGGCTCCAGGATCTCCTACCTAGGTCTAGTGTCACCAGCTGGGCATGCCCAGCCCAGCCTCTTGTTCTCTGGGGGTTTGCTCATCTCCTGATAAAGTCAGTCTTCATAGGTTCATGACCCCGGGATAGATAGAGCCTCTCATTTGGGACTGATTTTTAACATGGAATCTTCGGTCTGTTTACTTATAAGTGCATGCATATACACACCTGTACACACACACACACACACACACACACACACACACACACACACACACGCACACACACAAACATGTGCACACAGCCTCACACATGAACCCACAATAAATGTAGGCACACATGTACATACATATGGACACACATGCGCATACATGCGTGCCTACGTGCATTGGCATGCACATGCGAGCCTGTGAAACTCCTCAGGGAAGTTGTGTTGTGCCCTGTCACCTCACTTCACAGGCTGAACAGGCTGTGGGAAGACATTTTGGACACATTATACAGCTTCCGACGCCAGTGCAGAGGAGGAGGGTGTGCTCTGTGGTCTGCTCCCACATGGCCTGGATCAGGGCAGTCCAGGTCTCCAGCAGCTGACTCCCAAAGGCCATCCTCTCCTGTAAAAGGCAGCCCAGCCCTCAGGCACCTGCCATCGAGGGTGGCAGAAATGCAGACCCTGTCAGGGGCACTCCTAGCTCGATAACAGTGTCTTCCTCCCCGCTTGAGCTATGTGTGCCTGCCCTCTGCTTGCACACAAGCAGGGCCACGGTGTTCATAGTACAAACGCCATGGGGCCCAGGAGATGCTGAGGTGAATGAGCCGGGGAGGGACCTGCACACTCAGGGCCTGCTGTGCTCCATTCAGGATTGGCACTGCAGTTGCTATAGGCACAGCCAGCTGATGTGCAGTGCCAGGTATTGGCACCAGACCCACTATACAGACAGGGAAACCGAGGCTGAACAAACAGATCTGAGCCAGGATGCATCCCTGCTGCTGTTCGTACAAGTCTACCTCATCCCAGTCCTCCCATCCTCCCATCCAGTCCCAGGGAGTTGTCTCAATCCAGCTGCACCCACCCTTCTACTGTCCCACTGTAGCTGCTCTGCACACCGGTGCATTCCGTGTTTATGCGATGCCTCTGGTTCTCTGAGGAATGGCCAAGCTCTGCCTGTGTGGCTGGGGGAGGGAGGCAGGACTCTGCAGCCAGAGCCCTGGAGGAGGAGGCTGGGCCAGGTTGAGCAGGAGGTGGGGGCTGGGCCAGGTTGAGGCTCTAGTCTGCTGGGCCTGTGAAACAGGGGAGCTGGGAACATGTCGGTGCTTCTAGTGACCTTTGTTCCCTGGCTCATACTTTCAGAGAGCCCAGGAGGGGGCTGGGTGGGCAGAAGAGTGACTGAGGTGCTCAGTGGTCCAGGCACAGGAGAGGAAAGCCAGGCATGCAGGGACGGGGTGTGCAGGGTGTCCCACTCCCCCTCCCCCAAGGAGGAGAGAGTTAAGAAAGATGCCAGGCCTGTGAGTGGACCAGAGAAAGAGTTCTAGTCCAACACACACAAATCTCTGGATTTGGGCCCCAGCATCAAACACACACACACACACACACACACACACACACACACACACAGACAGACACAGACAGAGAGAGAGACAGTTTTAGTATACCCAGAAATAAAACAAGGCCTGGAGAGGTGGCTCAGCTGGTAAAGAGCTGCCTGCACAGCCATGAGGAAGGACTGTGCTTGATCTTCCACCGCCCACATTACAAGGGCTGGAGCAGCGATGACATCACTGCTCTGTAATCCCAGCCCTGGGGAAACAGAGACAAGCATCCTCTAGATCAGCAGGAGACCCTGTCTGAAAGGAGGCTTCTCTGAGGCTGACACTGTGGCTGTGCCCCCACCTCCCCAGCCTTCGTAGGCACACACATGTCGTCAACACCCACCCACACCGACATTACACATGCCTGTAATAAGATATTACGTATAATATATTACATAAAATAAGGTAGGGAGCCAGGGGCTAGTGGCACAAATCTGTAATCCCAGCACTTTGGTGGCTGAGGCAGGAGAATCAGCCCTTGGCTACACAGACAAAATAAGAAAACAAAATAAGAAGAATGAGACTTGGAAAAGAGCACATAATCAGAGATTTAATTATCCTAGATACCAATCACTCTGCTCTTGACAGTTGCTGGGGTGGGGGTTTGGGGGGTGGGGAGTGAGGGTGGGTTGATCATTGGTTCTGAGCATCCTGGAAGCCAAGGAGAAAAAGGAACCCAATTTCACACGTCCACACACAGTGGGCCGGAAAACATGCATATGCGGAGACTCAGCTATGGCTGCTTTGAGGGCAGGAAGGAACTCAGGCCCCAACCTCACCTGGAAGCCCCCTCTCCTTGGCACCAGATCTTTCCTCCCGGTTGGCCCACCCGCCTCTGCTCCAGCACCCCACACCCCAGGGGTGGCTGTCTTCCGCAGCTTCTGGGTGGATGTGTTTCCACGTTTTACCACCAGGGATCAGTGCCGTGCAGGTTCTGACCCACAGACAGCATAAGAGAGGACCAGGATGCTGGAGGGCGCCTGAGAGTTGCCAGGGCCTCAGTAAAGAAGCCAGTACTAGCTGGGGGGTGGGGGGTGAGGGTGGGGGGTGGCGAGGGTGGGAGGAGGGAGAGTAAAGAGGACCAACTTCAGCTCAAGGCTAGCCTAGGCTAAAATCCGTCCCCCTCCGTCTCCATCCTCTGTCTATCTCCCTCCCGCCCTCTCCCATCTCTTCCCTGGCTCCTCCACAGGCTTGCAGGTAAAGATATTTGCTGCCAAGCCTAATGACCTGAGTTCGAACCCTGGCACCTACATGGTGGAGGAAGAGGATCAATTCTTCTGTGTGGGTCTGAGCACACTGGTGCACTTCTCTTGGCCTTGGTCTTCCCATATGAACAAGGGACAAGAGGGCTAGGGAAAGCTCATGGCAGCTATGGCTGAGACTGTCAAAATAGAAGGATCAGAGCCTCCCAACTCCAGGACAGAAGTCAGAACACCCGCCGTCCACAACGGAAGCTACAGGGCCTATGTTTGGGGTAGGGGCCGGGGAAATAAAGTCAGGATTGGAAAATGCCAACAGAAATTTCCTCGTTAAATGTCACAAAAAACACCAGCCTAGCAAGTGGTGTGTGTGTGTGTGTGTGTGTGTGTGTGAGAGAGAGAGAGAGAGAGAGAGAGAGAGAGAGAGAGAGAGAGAGAGAGAGAGAGAGAGAAAGCTTTTCTTGGTTGTCAACTTGACTATATCTAGAATGAACAAAACCCTAAAAATGTCTGGGCTTAACTGGATCATTGGAAGTAGGAAGATGCACTTCTAACCCAGATCTTTGGGGTGGGAAGATACACCTGTGATCTGGGCCACACCTTCTGCGGGCAGCCTATATAGATGGCATGGAAGAGGGAGGCTCTCTCTCTCTCTCTCTCTCTCTCTCTCTCTCTCTCTCTCTCTCTCTCTCCCCCTCTCCCTCTCCCTCTCCCTCTCTCTCTTCCTTTCTCCTCTCTCTGCCTGCTTCCCCCTCACTGGCAAGTCCATTCTTCAGGACTGTGGCATATAGTGAAGAGCAGCTGAGACTTGCAGCCTTATGGACTGAACAACTTAGACCTTCTGTTGGTAGACAGCCAGTGTGGGACTAGCTGGACCAGAGAGAGAGTGAGAGAGAGAGAGAAGAGAGAGAGAGAGAGAGAGAGAGAGGGAGAGAGAGAGACAGACAGATAGACAGACAGAGAAAGACAGAGAGAGAGAGCAAGAGACAGAAAGAGAGACAGACAGACAGAGAAAGACACAGAGAGAGACAGACAGACAGACAGAGAAAGACAGACAGACAGAGAGAGAGACAGACAGACAGAGACAGAGAAAGACACACACAGAGAGAGAGAGAGAGAGGGAGAGAGAGAGACAGACAGATAGACAGACAGAGAAAGACAGAGAGAGAGAGCAAGAGACAGAAAGAGAGACAGACAGACAGAGAAAGACACAGAGAGAGAGAGACAGACAGACAGAGAAAGACAGACAGACAGAGAGAGAGACAGACAGACAGAGACAGAGAAAGACACACAGAGAGAGAGAGACAGACAGACAGACAGACAGAGACAGAGAAAGACACAGAGAGAGAGACAGACAGACAGACAGAGAAAGACAGACAGAGAGAGAGACAGACGGAGAGAGAGAGACAGACAGACAAGAGACAGAGAAAGACAGAGAGAGAGAGAGAGAAAGAGAGAGAGAGAGAGAGGAGAGGAGAGGCTCATTCATTCCACAGGGTCCGTTACCCTGGAGAACCCTCCTGCAGCTCTTCCGACGCCCTTCCCTAACGCGGGGACCAAAGCTTGAGGAAGACTTGCAGCAGAGCCAAGAGTGGGCCGGAAAGGGAGGCACCGCCCACCTGCGGCTTCCCATCCATTAATCTGGTAATTACAGCCACAGTCAGCAGAGGTCCCGGAAGGAGGGAGGGCATATTGCCCGCCCACGGGGTGAGGAGCAGCAGTGCGCGGCTCCTTCTGGGGGAAAAGAGACCACAGCAAACAGCACAGAGGGTGGAAAGGAAGCCTGGCTCCCCCGCGGCTCTGCTCCTGTTCTTTCCCCTGTGCCCCAGTTTCCTCTGAGGTTGGAACTCCCCATCTTGGGGGGACACTCTGTAAGGCTCAGGGCTTTCATGGGGAGGGAAGGAGGGCACCAGATGTCCTAATGGGGATGAAGATGCAACCTGCGGAGAAGCTCCTTAGGCTCAGGAAGGACACAACACAGAACAGCTACAGGAAGTCCCTGAAACTGAGCAGACTCACTAGGCCCCTCCTGCCCTAGTGGTAAAGAGACTCACTCTCAGAGAAGCTGAGCTTCCTGGAAGAGGCAGAGACCATCTGAGGCACCAGGAAAGGGCACCCTCCAGCCTGTGCAGCTGCCTGCAGGCCGTGCAGTGTGCACCAGGTTCCCAGCGTGGTGAGTTGTCATTCATGCTGGCGTGGGCTTCGGTGATGCAGCTGTCTTGGAGTCTTTTCTGCTCCTGTAAGTTACAACCCATGTACCCTGTGAGTAACCCCAGCAAACCTACCTCATGGTTCACCAAGTCTGATTTTAATGGTATCTGTCCTTGATCCCTTATCTGGGGTGTGTGGGCATTTGTCCACTGTTCCTGAGAACAGTGTCAAACAGCCTTCTCTTTCTACCACTGTCCGCCCTCTCTCACCCAAGCTGTGGAGGTTCGTTCCTTGCCCTCCGGTGCCATTGAAGCCCAGTCTCTGATCTCTACTTCTGAGCCCTGTCCAGGAGCAGCAGTGGGAGGAGCCACCCAGAGGAGGCCGGTGGGGGAGGGGAGCACAAAGGTGCGCAGTGTGTGTGTGTGTGTGTGTGTGTATGTGTGTGTGTGTGTTCCCCGTCTTGCTTTCACAGCATTTTCTCCCCCACTTACCCATCCCATAGGCCTCAATACTGTACCTTCAGGGAGAAGGGAACCCAAGGCTTGGTGAGACAGAATGGCTGCCAGAGGCCACCCCATCTAATCAGCACCAGCCTACTACGATCCAACCCCAGGTGTGAATACCTTCCTGGGGCAGATGTGAGTAGCCTGAAGGAGGCTGAGCAGGGCCGAGAGGCAGAGGTGCATTTCACTGTGTGGTCTTGGTCCAGTCATTTGTTCTCTCTGGGCCACGATTTCGCTGGTTTGGGGTGGGTGGTGGTGGTGGGGTGTCCTCCAGTCTGAAGCCCTGTGGTCAGTCCTATCTGCTAAGCAGTGTTCGCAGTGGCAGGTGTCCCCTGCATTCTGGTTGCCTTGGCACAAATAGTATCAACACTTCACTCTCTTCTCTTATAGCATTGGGAACTTGACCTCCTGGGAAGATCTGCAAAATTATTCCATGCCCTCTCTTGCCTCCCTGCAGGGTCAATTTTTTTTTTTTTTTTTTTTTTTTTTTTTTTTTTTTTTTTTAGTTATCAGCCTTCCTCTTGCCTCTGGCTTGAGCTGGCTCTTTTTTGTTTGTTTTGGTTTTTTTGTTGTTTTGTTTATGTTTTTTTGTTTTTGTTTTGTAGGTTTTGGATTGTTGGGGTTTTTGGGGGGGTTGTTTGTTTGTTTTGTTTTGTTTGTTTTATTTTTTTCTGAGACAGAGTTTTTCTGTGTAGTCTTGCCTGTCCTGGACTCACTTTGTAGACCAGGCTGGCCTCGAACTCACAACGATCCACCTGCCTCTGCCTCCCAAGTGCTGAGATTAAAGGCGTGCACCACCACCACGCCTGGCAGAACTTTTTTAAAGTTATAAATTACCTGGTAGGAAGGTGGGTACAATTGAGAAGCAAAACTGATACTGAGCCTTTTGTTTTTTTATTTTATTTGTTTGAGGTTCGTGAGCTGGCGGGGCATGGCTGACAGGTGTGCGGGGTTCCCAGAGGGCACAGGGGTAGCCAGAACCAAGGGCCCCAACATCCTCCAGCCAGTCACTCAGCCGTTCAAGCAGGCACCCCGGGCTGCCCGTGCGCACTCACTGCTGGATCCTGCGCACGCTCTGCACCTGGAAGGTGTGGGCATGGGAGCCCCACTCCCTGAAATGCTTGTAATCACCCAAGTGGTGATCGCTCTCCAGAACGTACTGAAAACCTCGGTAGCCAGGAAACTGGGAACAGACCCACCTGGAAGATGGAAGATACAGTTACCTACGCAGAGGTTCGGGAGCCAGAGCTAAGACAGGCAGAGACGCAGCAAAAAGCCTGGCCAGCTGGTGCCAGCTTCACGGCCCTGGTACTCCACACGCGTGTGCGGCCTGAGCTTCTGTCTCCCTCACGAGGCCTTTACCGCTGCTGTTCTTCCTGGGCTATGGTGTATGGCCTCTCGAGACTGTTCACCAGTCTCCATCAGGCCCTGGTTGTCCCTTTGTGGTTTTGTTGTTGTTGTTGTTTGTTTGTTTGTTTGTTTTTCGAGACATGGTTTCTCTGTGTAGCCTTGGCTGTCCTGGACTCACTTTGTAGACCGGGCTGGCCTCAAACTCACAGGGATCCACTGGCCTCTGCCTCCTGAGTGCTGGGATTAAAGGCGTGTGCCACCACTGCCCGACCTGGTTGTCCCTTTGTAACAATGACAAATCTGAATAATTTTAAGATTACATTATGAGCTATCTGCCTTCCCGACAGAGTAAGCCCTGGTGTAGGACGCCTGTGGCTCCCTGTTATTACTAGTTCCTCAGTCTCCCCGGCACCTAGCAGACGCTGTGCCAGTGCCAGGGAAGGCTTACAAAGAAAGACAGGGTGAGGGAACGGACTGGAAGTCTTCCTTGTCCAGCCCCCTCTCGCAGTTGTTCCAAGACACGGACCCCTGCCTGCATCGTTCACAATGGGGATTCCTGACCAGCGATCTCCGCCTTCCCCGCTCTGGACCAGGGAAGTGATCAGGAGCAGTGTCAGACACATGGAGACGTATCCTGTATCTGGTTCCCTGTTCTCTAAGCAAACTCTCCACCCTCATCCTTGCCTGCAGGAGCCGAGCGCCCTGGAGAAGGAGATTTCGCCTCACAGACCAGCTCTCCCTCCCAGTCCCCGTGGAGCAGGGCAGTGGTGGTACACACTTTTATTTAACTCAGGAGGCAGAGGCAGGCTGATCTCTGAAAGGCCAGTTCCAGGATAGCCAGGGCTATATCAAAAAACAAACAAACAAAAAAACCCAGCCTTGAAAAACCAAAAAGAAGCCGTGCGTGGTGGTGCACGCCTTTAATCCCAGCACTCGGGAGGCAGAGGCAGGCGGATTGCTGTGAGTTCGAGGCCAGCCTGGTCTACAAAGTGAGTCCAGGATGGCCAAGGCTACACAGAGAAACCCTGTCTCAAAAAACCAAAAAAAAAAAAAAAAAAAAAAAAAAAAAAGAAAGAAAGAAAGAAAAGAAAGAAAAGAAAAACCAAAAAGAGAGCTGGAGAGTTGGCTTAGGGGTTAAGAGCACTGACTGCTCCTCCAGAGGTCCTGAGTTCAATTCCCAGCAACCACATGGCGGCTCACAGCCATCTGTAATGTGATCTGATGCCCTCTTCTGGACTACAGGTGTACATGCAGGCAGAGCACTGTATACATAATAATAAATAAATCTTTTTTTTTTTTTTTTTTTTTTGGTTTTTAGAGACAAGGTTCCTCCGTTTAGCCTTGGCTGTCCTGGACTTGCTGTGTAGACCAGGCTGGCTAACTCACAGCAATCCACCTGCCTCTGCCCTCCAAGTGCTGGTGTGCACCACACCGGCAAATAAATCTTTAAAAAAAAAAAAAAGAAAAACCAAAAAGAAAAGAAGAGGAGTAGATCCAGATAGAGTGAGGTGAAGAGAAAGGCAAATCCAGAAGTTTCTGGATCCAACAGATTACGAGGCCCACATATATCCTTTGTCCCTAAGCCAGCTTACCCTGAGTGTCCATCCCATAAATCCTGCCTGGTGCCATCTGTGCCTCCGTTTTCTGGCATGCCGAGCACACGTCTCTACAGTGTGTGTCTTCACCCTTCCCCCATCCCTTTCTCTTGCCCTTTCACTTACGCCCCAGACTGAACGTGGAAGGAGCCCACTTCTGTGCCGTCCCAGCCCATGGCCTGCAGAGATGGGTAGTCGTCGCTCAGTTCGCCTTTCCTGCCCAGGAAGTTCTCCTGCTCGAAGATGGTCAGCCTTGAGTCACGGTGGTTCTACAGACAGCAGAGAGCTGGGTCAGACCGCCAGGTGCCAGACTGGACACACACAGGAGCCACTGCCCCTCACTCAGCCTTTGCCTCCCAAGTCAGCCTTCTCTCCAGAGAAGACACCTCAGCATCTGTCTTTCTAAAGGAGCAAAGACAGACAGAACAAGGAAGGCCTCTATTTTCCCATAGCTGTAACATGGAGCCAACCATAGTTCCGTCTGTGGGGTGGGAGAACAGTGCCTAGCTCCATCCGTGCTCCAACAACAGCCGCAATGCATGATGGGGAGGAGATGGCGAGTTAGGGACAATACACAGGACCGGTCTTCCTGGCCAGTCCTGCCTTCCCTGTTACCCAGATTTCCCAGGATCCTTGAACCAAAAAAAAAAAAAAAAAAAAAAAAAAAAAGAGGGCAGCACCTCATGGAAGGGCTCCCACTCAAACCAGAATCACTACAGGCTGAAGTTTCATGTTGCGGTGTAGTCATAGCATGGGTGCCGTCACCTCGTTTCAAATGACAGAGACTGAAAGTCAACAGAGGAGAGAGGCCACCCACATCACTCCCTTGATGGTGCATGAGAAGCTGAGCTTTGAGATCCACTAGGAGTCACCCAGGGCTGCAGGCGAAAGGACTCACAGCGCAGGCCACAGGCCGGAAGGAGGTGAGCCTCTCAGCAGGGTAGGCCGTGTTGCCACTCCAGGCATCCCAGCCTGGGTACTCGCCCCTCTCCAGCACATACTGCTGCCCCTGGAAGCCGGCGTGCTCAAAGCCCACCCACCTGCAGACAGACAGGGCAGAAATAGTGAGAGGAAAGAGCTGCCAAGCTGGGAGCTAGGTCAGGGCTCTCATGGGGGTGACTGAGCCTCGAAGGACACTTGACCATCCCTGGGTTGTTACAGCCTTACAACTTGGGGAGGGTTGCAGTAGGGTTCATTTAGCAAGAGGAGAGCAATACCACTGACAGACCACCCAGGTCACCCTACCTGACAACTGTCATGCCTAGACCTTGCTAATGCCCAGTGTGGGAAACCCTGCCTAAGCCCAACATAGGAAATTCTGCTGAAAGCCAGCATCACCGCTGGCTTCCTGTGCCCTAGGCATGTGCTCTGAGGTCCTCATAGACTTTTGCTACAAAGGTCATACCATGTTGACAGGGCTCAGCCAGGGGCTGACCTCAGTTCACTGGTTCCTCATGATCCTGTCAGACACAGAGGTTGGCTGAGCGGTCTCTCCCTCTCCCTCCCCAGGGAGGCCTCTGGGACAGCGTCTCCTGCCTTGTTCACTGCCCATGGTAGAAAGGCCTTCCACATCCCCACCTCGAACAGGAGCGTGGAAGTAGCCCCTCACTGGCCCCTTTTGCTTTGCGTCACCCTCAGGGACAAAGAACCCAGGAGAGCCGGGTATGGTAGCACATGGCTTTAATCCCAGCATTCGGGGAGGCAGAGGCAGGTGGATCGCTGTGAGTTCGAGGCCAGCCTGGTCTACAAAGTGAGTCCAGGACAGACAAGGCTACACAGAGAAACCCTGTCTCGAAAAAACAAAGAAGAAGAAGAAGAAGAAGAAGAAGAAGAAGAAGAAGAAGAAGAAGAAGAAGAAGAAGAAGAGCAGCAGCAGCAGCAACCACCACCACCACCACCACCCAGGAGACTTGTGCATGCTATCTGTGTGAGCACTGGGAAGCCACCCAGGCTCTTCTCTCCCTGGTGGCTTGTAGGACAACGTCCCTCCCAAGACAAGCAGCTGTCCTCCTGAGCCCTGTCTCTCAACCTGAATAGAACAGAAGCTCAAAGCTCAAAGAATGACCACCATGGCGTGAGATAAATACACACAGAGCACCAGGGTGACCTCGGGAGGCACCCACAGATGAAGCCTTGGCTCTGAGTCACACTGTTCTCCTCTTGGTCTTCTTTCTGACTTTCTGGGATCGTCTACCCAACGGGATAAGCATCTGCCGCATACAACTAATTACATTTGACCTTAGGACGAGGTAAAAAATTAAAATGCAGCTCTTCAGTCCCAGACTATACAGGTGAAACATTTCCTCAAGCGTCATGGGTGGCCAGTGACTCTCAGTCAGATTAAGCAGATGTATGAAACTCCCCCATCCTTGCAGAAAGGGCTGCTGCAGGATGCTAGTCTCAAGGTCCAGGTGCGAGCAGTGCTGCCTTTCAGTTTATGACTAAGCAGGACATTCTCAGACCTGATGGGGCCACCTCATCAAATGGGTGGGGACTGTGTGATAGTGTCCCTTACACCTGGGTAACCTGACACTCTGCAGCAGTTGGGAGGGTCACACAGGTACAATTAAAGCCTAGGAAGATCCTCTCTAGATACCGTCTTGCCCCCCTCCACCCCCTCACCCCCACCCCCCATCCCTGCCAACACCATCCTGACTCGATACCCTCCAGACTCACGCTCCACTCAAAACTTTAAGTGAGCGCACGGTCTCAAAGCCAAGCTCCAGCACGCTGGGACACTCCGCTGTGAATTCATGCCGTCGGCCCTGGAATCCCTCTTCATCCCACACCACCATCTGTGCAGGAGAGAAGAGAGATCTGTGGACGTCAGGGCTCTGTGAGCAGCGAGGAGCTCACCCAGGACTCAGGGTGGAGCCAAACAGGAAAAGCAGAGGTCACACACTCAAGTGCCTCCAGGGCCGGGTGGGCGAGCAAGGCAGACTGTGGGGTCCTGGATAGCACAGGCCTGGAGGATGAACAGCCTCTGTCTACCACCCCAACCCTCAACTGCTGTCAAATAGGAACGCAGGCAGAGCCTCCATTTCTCAAGGCCTTCACGGAAGACCTTTACGTGACTTGAGACAGGAGCTCACAAGGCCCAGGCTGGCCTTGAACTTACTAGATTCCACCTGTCTCTACTCCTTCGGTGGATTAACCCTCCTCTAGGATTACAGGCATGAGCCATCATACCCAGCTTTTAGTTTTTCTTTCTGAAGCCAAGCACGGTTAAGGAAATACAGCCGGAAGATTGCGTGCAGTGGCTCAGGGGTGAGGACCAGAAGCTCGGGGTGTGTGATTTGGGGCAGGTTGCTCCCTAGTCTGAGCCTTTGGCAGGCGTATGGCAGCCGGTAGCCCTCCCCCAGGAGAGGGGGTGTTCAATGAAGCTGCGGTGGGAGCTTCTTGCATGGCTTCATCCTTCCCTTCCCAGGACACTCCTACCCTCCAGTGTCCAGCTGACTTGGTGCACTGCAGGGTCATGTTGGCCGGTCCTACAGAGAGGAAAATACTGTCATCTTCCGTCTGATTCCCAGCCACATCCCTGACCGAGGGCTGACACGGGCAGTGTCAGACTCCAGATGGGTGCGGGTGTTCCCGGACTGCCGTGACCCCTCTCCCATCCCGCCCTCCTGCAAAGGGCACCACCTCAGCCATATCTGGCTGTCATCACCCCCAGCCCCCAGCTCACAGTGGGGTGCCGTGCCACGGGGGCGGTGTAAGGTGGTTGCATCCAGCATGCACCACACACCAACAAAGTGCAGTGCTAACCTAATGCATAGCTCTAGTAGTGGACCATTGGGGGGGAAAACAACTTGGCATTTAAATAACAGTCACAGGCAGCAGTCCAGACATTTGGAGACTACCTGTACCTGGGATGCGACAGCATTTGGGGAGAGCCAGTGACATCCCCTGGGCTCCCAGTGTCATAGGGTGCCACCAGAGAGAGAGAGCTCAGCTTCAGTCCTGTCTCCCACTGATACTTACCAAGAAGGGCCCAGAGTACATGTCAGAACCAGGACCAGGCAAGGTCAGGCTCTTATAGGCAGGAAAGGGGCAGGGGCCCCAAGGGACAAACACAGACTCAGCAAACCAGTGGTAGAAACAAAAGCCAGCCCTGGCCAAGGCCCAGGGTGGACAGTGTCAGCAGCTCTGGCTTTAGTGGGGAGGGAAGGGTGGCTTACCCCGGAGTCAGCAAGAGAGAAGATGAGAGGTGGGCAACCTGCTTCCGTTGCCTCTCAAGGACTCCTGACCCGGGCCAGGAGATGCTGGACTTGGAGCCAAACATCACCTTGATGGCGGGTGACCTCCTGTCTCCCCACATGGCCCTGCCTCCTCTAGCTGGGCCATCAGGCTGTGACTTGAGGCCACTCAGTTAAAGGGTGGAGATAATTTGTAGAGCAGGTTGGAAGGAGGAGGGGCACTCTAAGGAAAACCCCCTGGGGTCACAGGGGCAAGGCTTTGCATAGCAAATACAAAGGTGATGCAGCCCCTGCTCTTCTGAAGGGGAGGTGAGAGCAGCGGTCAGAACCAGACCAGACCTGTGCATTCTGCAAGGCCCTGGGAAGCACGTGTGGCTGTGTATGCATGAGCAAGGGGGCAGGAGGGGCTACAGCTCACAAACGTGCCTCACAATCCCCTGAACCCTGCCTCTGAGAGGGAGGGGCCTGTCACAGGAGAGGGTAGCAGGGCAGGAACCGCTTATGATAAAACCCAGCCTTGCTGTTGGGTGACCCAGATAAAGAGCGAGTCTCCCGAGGGCCAGGAAAATCGCAACACCCCTTCCTTCCTGCACCAGCAGAAGGGCTGTCACACACGCAGGACTTGGCGAAGGGTGGACCGGATGCAGCCTCCACAGGCAGCAGCCTGGCTCTGCACACTGTGCCTGTGGGCTGGGTTCCTTTGAGCAGGTCCCTAATGCCTCTGAGCCTCTGTTATGGTGTGTATTAAATGGAAACAAAAAAACACAAAGTCGGGGCTGGTGAAATGACTCAGGGGGTACCACCAAGCCCACGTCCCTGACTTCAGTCCTCAGGACCACAAAGTGGAGAGAGAGAACTGACTCCTACAAGTCGACCTCTGACCTCCCTGTGAGCGAGCTCGCACGCGCGCGCGCGCACACACACCACACAATAAAAAAGAAATATTTTTTTATGTTAATGGTTAGCCTGAAAGCACGGGACGCCGTTCCTGGTAAATGGTGTCTGTGCCTGTCCCAGGAACGCAGAGAGCTGCCTAGGTCTTTGTCACTTTTGTCATCGTTACTAGCTGTAGAAGTGCTTAGCATTATTATGAATGACCCTTCCCCCAGAAGCAGGAGCTGATGGAGTCTGGAGTGAGAAAGTTATAAAGAGTCTACAACACGGCATGGTGGTGTACACTTGTAACCCAGCTATTGGGATACGGAATCAGGAAGGCCGGCCTCAGTCACATAGGGAGCTTGAGGCCAGCCTGGGCTACATGAGACTCTGTCTCAATATACTAAAAAGAGATTAAAAAAAAAAACCACGGATGCCAATTCCACATGACAGATGGGAAAGAGGGCTGTAAGGGGACAAAGGAGCCACCCCGCTTTCTTGTCTATAAATAGCTGGTCTGAAAACAGACTGCAGAGCCAGAGTGCTCAGAGCTTAGACCAGCAAGGGAGGCTGGCCCCCATCTCCCTGGACCTTTGGCAAACTGCCCATTGCTAGGAGGCTAAGGGAACGAAATTGCCCCAGTTGCCTGCCCTTGAGGCCCAGGCTTGTGGGTGGTCCCCACCGCAGGCATCTTGGCCTGAGTCCCAGTGCCTGCCTTATCCCGAGGTTCCCGGCTTGCCCTTCAAGGCCTTGGCCCAGGATGAAAGGCAGAGAGGAGACTAGCAGGGAGAGGGGCTCATGGGTAGAGAGACAAGGCCAGCCCTGCTCCCAGGCCAGGGGGACCACAAGATAGAGATAGTCCTGGACTCCCCAAAGAAGAAAGGCTCTCTCAGAAGACGAATGCACGCTACTGAGGCTGGGGACACAGGTGGCCTGACCTGGCCAGTTTCCAACCCCTGTGGACAAGGGTGTTCTCTGTGGGCCTCAGTTTCTTTGGTGGAAATGGTGGGGCCACTTGGGGTTCACTGGTCTACTAGGATCACGTCTACCCTGCTGTCTCCTTTGCCCGGGCTCCCTCTGTCTCTCAGTTTAGTGTCTCCTCTATCTCCTTTTCTCTCTTCCGCTCCACGTCCTTTATCTCTGTCCTTACCTCAGATGTCCAATACCTCTGTCTCCCTGCCTCTTCAGGGGACACTGGTGCCTCTGTTTTGTCCTGGCACTGATAGGGACCTCCGAGGGCCCAGACCCTGCATGAAGTGCTGGCCCCTTTGCCCAGTCAGGTGCAGTGGGATGGGAGGCCACTCAGAAGCTCTGTGTTCCTGGGCAGCACCCCTAGGGTCAGATAGTGGCGAGCAGTTAGGAAGGGCCCAGGCCTTGAATGCTTGAGCCAGAGACCCAGCCCCACCCATCTCCCTAGAACAGGGAAGGCTGGCAGGCCTCAGTCAGGGCCGAGGTCCGATGGCCAGTGCCAGCCTGCTTGCTGTGGCTGGTACTGGCTTCTGCATCCATCCTTCCTCATCTGAGAAGTGGGGAGGGAAGTAATAAGAGCCAGGGCAGGGCAGCTGGGCTGCGGAGGCCTGGAGAGTGCAATCACAGAGCCCAGAGGCTGCTGGGGAATGGGCTGTGGCCTGACACATCCTCTTTAGTCCTATGCAGCATCCCAGGGGAGACATGTCACCTGTGCCCATAGACTGAGGCCCCTGGAGGTGGAGACTTCTAAAGCCATGCCATGCACGGTGCCTGAGCCAGGATGCTACCAGAGGTCACCTCCTCCCCAATGCCCCTTCCCTACCCCAGGAGGGCAGCCAGAAGGGCCCTGGGCCTCTCTCCAGCCAGGGTAATGGGGACAGGAGTCAGGGTAGGGCTGGGGCCAGGGCTTCTCTGTGTTCCAGGCCCACAATGGAAAGTGCTAGCCTGTGCAGCAGTGGCGCAGAGCCGGCCTCGAGCCCTGCCCAGGTTTGCTGAGCCAGCAGCCTCTTTGTGTTGTACACTATAGGCCCTGGTGTCTGCCAGGCTATAAAATGGGGGGTTGGCCCTGAGGCACCCACAGCACCCGCCTGTCCTCCAACACAGGTAAGAGGAACTGCCACACTGCTAGAGAACCGGGGGGAGGGGGGACGAGGAAAGGTGGGAATAAAGAGAGGGAAGAATGGAGGGTGATGAAAAGAGAGAGAGAGAGAGAGAGAGAGAGAGAGAGAGAGAGAGAGAGAGAGAGAGAGAGATGAAGAACAGAGTTGGGAGAAAGCAAAACCCAGAACTGTTGCTGGTGCATACTTGGTTATCCACCATTCTGGAGGCTGAGGCAGGAGGATTGTTGAAAATTGGAGACTAGCCTGGGCTACAGAGTGGGACCACATCTCAAAAAAAAAAACCAAACAAACAAACAGGATGGGAGGTGGGGAGGGAGGAAGCAATGGTGGAAGTCCCCAGCTGGAAAGGCAGAAAGGAAGCAGACTACGGGGAAGGAGAAGGAACACATGGCTGGGAAAGGAGCCCAGCCTCTGAGGAGTGTTTCCCAGAACCCAGCCAAGGTTGAGGGTAGCTAAAACTCCTGATGTGGTCCAGATGTGTGGGTAGCAGAGCAGCTAGTCTTCCTAAGAAAGGCTGGGGGCGGGGGGAGTGTGCTAGCCCCAGCTAGAGAGATAATGTCCCGAGCCCACCTGGAACCAGGGTGCTTGCTCTGGACCCCAAGCATTCCAGAGGTTTGTTAATTATCCACACAGCCTTTGGTACATTTCTCCTGGGGGACAATGCAGGCAGGCGTGACCCGTGCCAAGAAGTCTGTGTTCCTTGAGGGACCGGTGGAGCTGACCAGAATCCCCTCCACCCAACGCCCACAGACACAGGTCTGGCATGGAGCTCCAGAAGCACAGTACTTCTTCCTCTTGGACCGCTCAATCCCGAGCGAGTGCCAGGCTGCTATTTGCACACCCACATCTGCCCTCAGAGGATGCCAGGGCCAGATGGCTGGGAGAGGTTCAGGACGCGCGCGCATGCGCGCGCGCACACACACACACACACACACACACACACACACACACACACACACACTTGCACTCACCCTCTGAGCAGATGTTGGCTGAGAAGCGGCCGTGCGCCTGGCTCAGAGCCAAGCACTAAGCAGCTATCGAAGGCAGCAGTGTTTACAAGGCTGCATTTAGTAACCCAGGTGCCTGTCCATCTGCTGGCTCAGACCGGAGCCGACTGCCGCGGTGGGCCGCCTTCACTCCAGCGAGACTCTAGACGGGGACCGTGACCCCCAGCTAGCCACAGTTAAGGTCATGATGCGGAGCATTCATTGCCGTGTTTAACGGTGCCCAGAGAACACTTCTGAGTGTGACTGTCACTCACCTGGTGAGGCAAAGCCAGGCTACAGACAGATGTGACAGTGAACAAAGCAGAAGGGGACGAGGAAGGGAAGGCAGAGTGTGGCGCTAAACCCAGGGAAACAGCTCAGGGGAGGAGCAGCATCCAGAGAAGAGCGTGGCTGTCCCCACACAAGAGCCAAGGTGAAACCAAAAGTTTCAACGCTGCTTCCCAGGGACCAATGACTGGAGAGTGCCCCCCCCCCAAATCACCCAGCTCAAAGATTCCCTTTTCTCTTTGCAGCATCACGAGCCATGTCTCAGCCTGCCAAGGCTGCAGCCACCACGGCGGTGAACCCAGGGCCTGAGAGCAAGGGCAAAGGGGCCCCATCCACAGGGCCAGCCCCAGCCCCTGGCCCCACTTCCCTCCCAGCTTCTGTGCCCAGGCCCATTGCCAAAGTAGGAGACCTGCCACCTGGGAGCTACAGGGTAAGGATCCGGTGGCTGGGTTTTACTGATCCCCCTCCTCCTCGTCCCTCCTCCTCATCCCTCTTCATTCTCTCCCTTTTGCAGATCTTCTCTCCTTTCTGGGTTTTGGAGTCTCTGACTTTTTTTTAAAATAAGATTTATTTATTATTTATACAGTATTGTGCCCGCATGTTTGTCTGCCTGCCAGAAGGGGGCACCAGATCTCATTGTAGATGGTTGTGAACCACCACGTGGTTGCTGGGAATTGAACTCAGGACCTTTGGAAGAGAAGATAGTGCTCTTAACCTCTGAGCCATCTCTCCAGCCCTGAGTCTCTGACTCTTTCTACTGTGTATCCTCCCTGGTCTGCTCCCCATTCTCCCTGGCCTGCTCCCCATCCTCCCTGGTCTGCTCTCCATTCTCCCCGACCTGCTCCTCATCCTCCCCGATCTGCTCCCCATCCTCCCTGGCCTCTTCCTTCCCGGTCTGGGAACCTCGGGGGTCCCACATGCCTGGGAGAAAAGGAAATCCACTCTAGAGTGCAATGCAGCCCTCCCTGCTGCAGGCTGCATATGGGCGCTCAGAGTTGGCACAGCCAGAAACAGGAGAGGAGTGTTTTGGGTGGCAGAGATCACTCATTCCAGGAGATCCACCAGGCCTCCAGGCCACCTGGCTGACCTCTGACCTGGAAATTCTCCCCCCAGGGTCAGGTTGGGGGCTCCTGGAGAGCCTGACTCTTGGAGCTCTTTTATTCTGTCTTTACCATCAGACAGAGACTTTATAACTCACACACCTGGTCTGGATGTAGTGGTTTTGATTTGTGCTAATGCATTTAATCATTGGTTCAAGTTTACTTTTGAACAAGGTAGCAAGAGCCCATATATAAAGCTTACATTTGGTGAAAACTACCTGGCCCTAAGGGTTCCTCAGGGCCCTACCCCCATGGTCTCCCCGACTCCAAGCATCTGCCACATGCACCTGGTGCTGGGTAGGTGCCTTGACCCCACTGAATGACAGAGTCCTGTGCGGGACAGAAAGTGGGTAAAACTCTAAATGAGAGGTGCAGAGATGGGGGTGAGGGGCTAGGGTGGGGGGTTGTGGGGGAGAGGGGCTGCCCATGCTCTGGGGCTACGGAGTAGTGAGTTCTTCCTACATTACGGTCCACAGAGAAGGAAATTGCTCAGGCCCTTCCCTGAGGGAACCCTTTGGGGGTGGGGATTGTGGGGGGGGGAAGAAGAGGAGGAAGAGGAAGAAAAGGAGGAGGAGGGAGAGGAGGAGGGGGAGAAGAGAGAAAGAGAAAAAGGAGGAGGAGAGCGAGGGTTGAGGAGGAGGGAGACTCAGAGGCGGTGGCTGTACCTGGCGGTAAGGGGTATCGCAATGGAAGACACTCAGGGCAGAGGAGAAGCAATCCCTTCCTGGTGAAAGTGGCTTCTGCACCTAGAGCGGGGTCAGGGCCACACATGTAGCCTAAGATATGAGTTAGGAAGTGGAAGTCCACGTTGGGGTCACACCAGGCTGAGAAATAACATAGAGAACAAACTAGAAGGTCTGGACCTAAGAAGGGCTTAGTCCCACCACCTGGTGGCTGAGGCTGGAAGGTCACAAGCTGAAGGCTAGCCCAAGTTACAGAATACACTCCAGGTCAGTCTAGGCTACATAGAGAGACCTTGGATCGGAGACACAGGTCCCTATCCCTTTCCCCGACACTGGGACCAACCGATCTTGAGTTCAGTAGCAGAGAGCCCAGAGGCCAGGCACATCCACACACACTGAGTGAGGCTCATGGCATCCAGGCCCCACCAGCTTTGATTGACACATGCCCTTCAAGCATTGCTTCCTTTGCGGGGTCAGGGTCATGGAACCTCATTCTATCGACCGGGTTTGGGTGGGCTTCTCTCTGCAGCTGGTTGTCTTCGAGCAGGAAAACTTCCAGGGCCGTCGGGTGGAATTCTCGGGGGAGTGCCTGAACCTGGGGGACCGTGGCTTCGACAGAGTGCGCAGCTTGATTGTCCTCTCCGGACCGTGAGTGCTGGAGGGGGAGGGGCGGTCTCCACCACAAACACCTGGCAGTCTGCGCCTAGGCCATTCCCTAGTCGGCCTGCAAACCCTGGAGGCAGGGGTATGGTGCTCCCTCGTTGACAGATGACCGAAACAGTAGTAGGCTACCATGCTGTTGCCAATCCTCTCCCCGAAAATACCTATAGTGTAAGAAGTAGGTGTGTGGCATGTCACCAGAACGGCACCAGGGTGTCTGAGAGAGGGCTACCCTCCTCCCCTGGCCACAGACATGGGAGCCCAAGGCTCTGAAGAGCTGAGTCAATGGGTGAAGTTGCCCATGCTGAGTGGCTGAGCCCGTGGCAGTTTCAGGCTGTTGGATTTCACAGCAGGCTACCTCTTCCCAGGGCTAGCTGCCTGGAGCTGAGGCCACTATTGTTTCCCTACTCTAAAGCTGTCCAAGGGGTGTGGCCAGCCAGTGTTTAAGTCATCTCAGACCATCTGCTATGCATGGATTCAAAGTCAGATTTAGATCAGACCTACCGCCTTCCTGCATCTTGTTCAATCTCCAAGCCTCGGTTTCCTTGACTCTGAAACAAGAGCGGTCAGAATGATTCTGAGGCAAAGTGTGGTTGGCACTGTAGACGTTCAAGTATGGCAGGTGACAGTGGTGACCGGCTACCTTCCCCCACTGCCCTGTGAGTCTCAGAGCATGCCAAGGTCTAAGTTCTGGTTCCGGGGCTGCTCAGGCCTCTTGCGCCCACCCCATCCCCCGTGCGGTGAGCCTCAAGTCAGCCCCGCCTATCCCCCAAGCCCATCTGGGACAGGAACCGCTGGATGTGGCCATCTTGAGGTTTCAGGATGTTTGGGATGCTGGTGACTCAAGGCCAGAGTATTTCTCTTCAAAAAGAGGGACAGCTATGCCCACGCTGTGTTTTTGGTGTTCCTGGGGTTGTGCCCCACAGGAACAGACAAAGGTCTGAGAGCCAGGGGCAAGGGCTGTGGCAGGATCAGCAGGCACGTGGGAGGAAAGGATGAAGAGGAGGTGAGCAGGCGAAGAGAGGAAAGACAAAGACTCAGCAGACTCCATGCACCATGGGCCTTGTACCATGAGACCCAGGAGACCTCACCCGTAACCCGACACCATGGCATGACTTGGGTTGGGCACCACTTCCCTGGCTGAGGCTCCATGTCTGCGTTTGACTCCTGCCCTCCTCTTCTTGCTCAAAGGAACCATAGGCAATGAGGAAGGGCAGTGGGACATATATCTGACATTTCTCACTGCTGACTGGGTCCCTCGTGAGCCACCTGAAGAGCACAGAGGAGTGTGGTGGGAGAGGAGCAGGCGGCAAGACCGCATCTATCTTGCCTTTTCATAAGCAACAGCATCTCCCCCATCTTAGTCACGGATGAGATCACAGTGTGAACCTCGTGTTGGGTCTGCCTCACGACTTCCCTGATTTCAGACCCTCAAAACTTCCCAGCGATGCAGGTGCAGCCACGTCTCCTCTCTCACTGAAGTCTGACAGCCTTCAGAGACTGCTCCAGATCATGTGGTGAATAGTCAGTGATGAGCCGGGGTTAGAACTCAGGTCTGTGGTTTCCCAGTCTCTGGTCTTCACACTTGTGTGGCACCACATTCTGAGGTTCCCCTCCTGTCTACCCACTCTATCTGCACATGTATCACCAATCCATCTGTGCTTTCATCTGTAGACCAATCCATCAGGTCACTTGCCTTGTATCCATCATTCTCTTTTATTAATCTTTTCATGTCTGTATCTGTTTATTTGTTCATTCATCCATCTAATCGGCCATCTACACATCTATCCTCCTGTCGTTACCTATCCATCTATTCATCTATCCACCCATTCACCTACATATCCATCCATCCAGCTATACAGGCATCCATCTATCAACTCATCCTTTCATCCACCCATCCATCTGTCTATCCACCCAGCAGCCATCCATCCACCCACCCACCCATCCATCCACCCACCCACCTACCCACCCACCCACCCATCCATCCACCCACCCACCCATCCATTCACCCACCCACCCACCCATCCATCCATCCATCCACCCACCTACCCATCCACTCACCCACCCACCCATCCACCCACCCATCCATCCATCCATCCACCCATCCATCCACCCACCCACCCATCCATCCACCCACCCACCCATCCACTCACCCACCCATCCATCCACCCACCCATCCACCCATCCACCCACCCACCCACCCATCCATCCACCCACCCAACCATCCACCCACCCACACATCCACCCACCCACCCACCCACCCACCCATCCATCCACCCACCCACACATCCACCCACCCACCCATCCACCCACCCACCCACCCATCCATCCATCTATCCATCCACCCATCCACCCACCCATCCATCCACCCATCCATCCATCCATCATCATCATCCATCCATCCATCCATCCATCCATCCATCCATCCACCCTTTGATCTTCTCCAGTCTGCTAAAACCACCTCAGTTGACTTTTTTGAGGACAAATCCATATCTTCCCTTCTGTCACTTCAGTCTAGTTGATTCATCCCTCAGACAAGGTCAAGAGGCTCCTGGGGTGCTTCTGTGAGTCTCAGCTCATGAGGGTGCGTCTCCTCATTGCTGTCTTTCTGGTGAGAAGGTGCCAGCAGCCCTCAGGAATATTTCTGTTGAGTCTCTCTTGGTTCTTCAGAATTCCAAACATATAGAGTAAGGCTCACCACCTCCATGATCTTTGCTTTAGTCTTCCTAGGCAGACCTTACTGAAAGAGCCCCTGTAGATTTTAAAGTCCAATTAACTCTTTGTGTGAGTTCGAGGCCAGCCTGGTCTACAAAGCAAGTCCAGGACAGTGAAGGCTACACAGAGAAACCCTGTCTCCAAAAAACAAAAGCAAAAAAAAAAAAAAAAAAACCAAAAACCAAAACCAAACAAAAAAACCACCAAAAACCAATTTACTCTTTGTGGAAGATGGAGCCCTCTGCATGTGCCGTCATACCTCTAGAGTTCAGCGGGTGCCTGGGACTCACCACCACACTCACTCGAGCTGTGGAGCGCCGGCTGCCCGGCTGGTTCTCAGCAGAGATGAATTAATTCTTCTCTCATATCTGAACTTCTGGGACTAATCACCTTTGCTTCCTTTGATTTTGCTTCCTTGGTTAGAGACAGGGTCTCACTGTGTAGCCCAGGCTACCACAGACATCATGATCTTGCTGCTTTGCTGCTGTTCCCCTGTGCTGGCACTGCAGCCTGGCTCCTGGCTTTCATTTTAAATGATTTTTTTTTTTTGAGACAGGGTTTCTCTGTGTAGCCTTGGCTGTCCTGGACTCACTTTGTAGACCAGGCTGGCCTCGAACTCACAGAAATCCACCTACCTCTGCCTCTGGAGTGCTGGGGTTAAAGGACTGTGCCACCACCGCCCAGCTTAAATGATTTTTTGAACACCAGCTTGCACCACTCTGCTAGTCGGAAACCTAGCTGTGTTGTAAGTCACCTATGAGAGGCCTTGCTTTGAACCCAAAGCAGTACCTCGTACCCGGCCTGCAGCAGGGCTGGGACCGGTTCCTGTTCCTCCCATAGTTGGAAAGAAGTGGCCAGTGGGTGTGAGAGTCACATGAGCAGCAAGCTGGGCTTTTGTCCCAGCTGTTCGATAAGTTCGCTGGCCCCAGGTCCTTACAGCATTTAAGGCCTTGTGAATCCTATATTTGCTAAAAAAAAAAATAATAATAATAATTTGCTGAAATAACTGCACACAGTATCTCACTTAATCCTTCACCAACTCCAAAAACTGTTAGTGTGGATGACGTGATGGAGACTGGGAGAGAGGAAGCTACTTGTCTGAAGTCACACGGGTGTAGCGCAGAATAAAACCCAGACCCATGGGACCCACAAAAACGTTTTCTTTTTGGTGCCTGGGCTCCTGTGCAAGAAGAGGTGGAGAGACAAGACGAGGAGGGCACTTGCTGACACTTTCTCCTTTCTGTCTCTGTCCGGCTCGGTCCTTGTGTTCAGCTGGGTAGCCTTTGAGCAATCCGCCTTCCGTGGGGAAATGTTCGTCCTGGAAAAGGGCGAGTATCCACGCTGGGACACCTGGACCAACAGTTACCGCAGTGACCGGCTCATGTCCTTCCGGCCCGTCAGGATGGTGAGTGGCTGGGATGTGGGCAGAGGTCTACAGTGCGGACAGAAGCCTGGTGATCTCTCGCTGTCCAGAAACAGGCTCCCTTGCTCTCTGCAATTCTGAAATACGCCCTGCCCCGGCTGTGAGCGATGATACAGACGCTTCTCTGCTGTGTGGGTTGCGAGTTGTGCTTCTGGAGACTGAACAGACATCTCAGTGTGTTCCTTGATTTCCCTGCAGAAGGTCAGGCTCCTGGCTGCGCACCACGCACCCTGGCGAGCTTGTCATCCGCCTGGGACACTCAACATGCAGAGTGAAATCTGTGCTATGGTTGGGTGTGGTGGCGTGCGTCTTTAATCCCAGCACTTGGGAGGCAGAGGCAGTTGGATCGCTGTGAGTTCAAGGCCAGCCTGGTCTAAAAAGCAAGTCTAGGACAGTCAAGGCTAACACAGAGAAACCCTGTCTTGAAAAAAAAAAAAGAGTTCAGATCTAGCATTGGCTACAAGTGAGACCTTGCTGAAAAAAGGAGGAAAAGAAGGAAGGAAGGAAAAAGTCATAAAATGGTTAGGAAAGGGACTTTGGGGGATGATGGTTGTAACAGCGTGACAATATGGCAACATGCTGAATTAACCTCCTGATGTTTGGATCAGAGCTAAGGAGCTGACTCTAGATTGCTCAGGCCCCACATGGTGCTTCGCTCTCCCAGAATTATGAATTGGTTATGAGTCATGAGCCAATTACTTCTTACTCACGCGTGCCAGGCTCTGATGGCAGCGACTCTCACCTCTGAGGTGGGAATGTCTGGGAAGAAAGCGCATTCACGGAGGCTCACTCGGGACTGTGAGGCACTCCTGGCGCATCTTTCCTTAACGCCCCCACACATCCTCTTCCAGGGGCGTTCGCTGTCCAGCACACCAGCCTTTCTTTGCCTCGGCTTTTTCTTGTGCTCAGCGTGACCGCTGCCCCACTTCCCTTCTCCAACTACCGTACTCCTACTTGACCTACAAAGCCCCGCTTAAATTCTCTTCACTTATGACACCTCCTTGGACCCCTCCCCCTCCTCCTGGAAGAGTTAACTGTGTACACGGAAGGATGCGTTTGTGTCCTGCCCTCCCCTTGTTCCCCAGTTAACAATAGTGACTAAGGTACGCCTTTACTGAGCACCTGCTGTATGCCGGGTGCTTTCTCTCCCTTGTGTGGAATCTGTAGAGCAGCCCTAGTAGACAAAAGACATCACAACACTCATTGTAACGGTAAGGAAACTGAGACCCAAACATAGAAAATGAAGGTCAGCTTTCTGCACAGCGGGGCCTCACTCTGTGCTGCTCCCTGCTGCTCGACTCTATGGCACTGATCCTGGGCTCAGTGGCAGAGCACTTGCCTAGGGTGCAGCAGGACCAAGGTTCCACCCGCAGCTCCACAAGAAACGAAAAACCAAACTTACAGCCAACACCCAATCACCAGATCCAGCCAGGACTCCCGTGCTGACGTCCAGGGGTGTGCTGCAGCGTCTTCCAGAGCTACTGCTCGGCCACCAAGTGTCTCAGTCACAGTGCCGTGGGCGAGGCAGCAGCAGAGCCTCCTGTTCTGTGGGAGGATGCCCTGGGGCTTGAAGGACAGTGTGAGAAGCCCAAGGTACCAGGCGAAAGGTCCACAGTCAGGACTCAAACCCAGATCCATGCTCCGCGGGCCCTTCACAGGCCACGGTTCACGGTAGCTCACGCCGATTAGAACTTTGTATAAGGAGACATTGGCTGGGGCTCCCCAGTGCCTCAGAGACACTGCTGGGAATTGGGAACTGCGCTTCTCTGAAAGCTACCATCCCTTGCTGACCCTGTGGTGTAAATCAAGCTTGCCTTCTCGGAACCTCTGTGCTGCTGCAGAGGGCGCCACACATTTCCATGTACGAACTCAAGCCTGTGTGGATGAGGTCGTTTTATCCTTGGTCAGTTGTCTGAGATTTAGCAACCATTATGGCCTCTTCCCAGAGGAGGAGGCGCCTCCCTGGACAAGCCCACCCCTTTCTCCCCCCACCCCCACCCCCGAATTGCTTCCATTTCTGACTGGTCTTGGTCTCTCCAGGATCCCCAGGAACATAAGATCTGCCTCTTTGAAGGGGCCAACTTCAAGGGCAACACCATGGAGATCCAAGAGGATGACGTGCCCAGCCTCTGGGTGTACGGCTTCTGTGACCGTGTGGGCAGCGTGACCGTCTCCGGTGGCACGTAAGCATCCTGCAGCAAGTGCAGGGTCAGAAGTGCAGGGTCAGGTCCCTGGGAAAGGGAAGGATACACACACACACAGAGTCCTCCAGGACTAGGTCCTGGGGTTCTGACAACAGATCCCATGGCTCTGGGGCATGTGACAAGTTCCACCTCAGTCTCAATACTAGCCCACAGAAGGAGAGAATTGCAGCTGCTTAGGAGTAATGAGGCTGTGGCCAGAGGGTAGGTCCAGCAGAGGTCCCTGGGTGGGATGGCACCCTGTCCGCAACTCAGCGTTGCTGGCTGCACAATGTGTGGGTGGGACTCCCTCATCCACTTTGGGATCTGAGGTTCACAAGCAGAGCCCCATATCCTAGTTCCACGAGAGCCTGAGAAGGGTCAAATGCCTCACCTCCTAGGAATGTTGAGGTAAATGTCCCTTTCTGCCTTCCTACAGTGGTAGCCTTTTCCCAGCTCCCCTTCCCTTGTCCCCTGGAACCCGTGCCCTTCTCATCTGGCCCCTCTGGGTTCAGAGTCTTATCTGAGAGCCTGGCATGTGTTGGTCACGGAAGAGAGGCTAGGACTAAGACCACGCTCTGCTTAGAGGGAGTTCTTCTGCCCAGTGCTGGAGACACCGGTGTGCTCTGTACTTTGTGGACATGGTCCAGCCTGGGCTCCTGTCCTCTATCAGGATGGAAGGAAGTGGGTGGGATCCAGCTCTTCGCCCAGAGAAACCGGCTAATGACAAGCAGCAGGTGAGAGAGGGGCTTGGAAGTGTTCAGGCAAGGACTGAACTCACAATCAATCACTGACCGTGCTGCACCCACCCGTCAAATAAAGTGAGTCCTCCTCAGACATGGAAGGAGCAGGGTCCCCACCATCCACACCCCGCAGAGGGTAAATGAGGCCCACATGGCTCAACTTGAGGGCCTGGCTCCTGGTTGTCTGGTGCTGGATAGTGTTTACAGTAGCCACAGAGACTCGGTGATATGAAGGACACAGCTCCTGATGCCTGGTCCTCATCAGCTGGGACCTCAAGCCTCATGTACTAACCTCGGTTCTTCTCCAGCAAGCCCAGTGTCACCCTTTCCCGTGGGTGTGGACTGGCTGCCTGCAGTGAGGGGCAGTCACTTCATCTGGTTCTGCATGACTGTGCCCACTTTTCAGAGGAGGATACTAAGGCCTATCAGAAAAGGGGACATGCCCCATACACAGGGCAGAAAGGGCCAAGCCAGGGCAGGTGTGTGGCCACTACTGGGTAGTGAAAAAGATCCCAGGGTCGGGGAGGGGACCCTGGTCACTCCTATACCTTTCCTGCTCTCTTCCCAGATGGGTTGGCTACCAGTACCCAGGCTACCGAGGTTACCAGTATCTGCTGGAGCCTGGCGACTTCCGACACTGGAACGAGTGGGGTGCCTTCCAGCCGCAGATGCAGGCTGTGCGGCGCCTGCGGGACCGCCAGTGGCATCAAGAGGGCTGCTTCCCTGTGCTGGCCTCTGAACCCCCCAAGTGAACCAAGCTACACCTGTCCCTCCTGCAGCCCTCCCCGCCTTAATGTCTCATCTTCCCCAGCTAATAAAAGTTCCTACAGCCGAAATATCCTTGGGTCTATGAACAGTGCGCACTCACCTGTGACTCTCAGTCATGGTAGCAACAAGAACAACCGGTCGTAGACACAGCAATCACTGCAAAGATAATTCCCCCCCCCCCCCGAGGTGAGGGAAGCAGATCGTATGTCCCAAGCTGGCCTCGAGCTTAGTGTGCAGTCAAGGATAACCTTGGCGTTCTGTACCCCCTGGGTGGTGGAAAATAACCTTAACTTTCTGAGCCACATTCTTCTGAGAGGTGTGAGCCACAGCTCTGAGTTTATTTGATGCTGGAGATTGAACCCTGGGCTAGGCAAGCGTTCTACCAACTAAACTATACCCTCAGCCTATTTGTTTGTTTGCTTGCTTATTTATTAAGGCAAGTTGCAGACAGTGTTGAGATGGCTCAGCATGTAAGAGCGCTCATTGGCTGTACTTTTGGAGGACCTGGGTTCAATGCCCGGCTCCCACATGGCAGCTCACAGGCAGCTATTGCTTCAGTCGTGGGGGATCTGATGATCTCTTCTGGCTTCCATAGGCCCGAGAGATACATGTGGTGCATATACATCCATGCAGATAACACACACACACACACACACACACACACACACACACACACACACTCGTGACAAGGCCTTGCTATGTAGCCCAGGCTAACCTTGAACTCAGGACCCTTCCACCTCAGCCTCTTGAGAGCTGAGATCACAGGTGTGTGCCGCTGTGTCCAGCTTCAGGAGTCTTCACACACACAAACACACATCTCACTGCAGTTTCCAGGGTACCTGATTACCCGCTGTAATCCTTCCAGTTGAACATGTGACGAATACCAGGCCCAGAGGTGGGACCGGACTTGCCCGCCACTGTCACTCAGCGAACATCTGCACCCGAGTCCAGGCAGTCTGGCTTCAGAGTCTGCATGCACGTCAGCTTCTCATCCTCCCAGCTGCCCCCCACCCCCACCATCCTCCCCGCTGTGACCGTCTGCAATGCTTGCCTATGGTCTGGCTGTGCGCCTCTGCACTTGTCACTTTAAACACACTCATTGATTTGTAAATAAAACTTTATCATAACACCCCAGGAAGCAGAAACTCTTGGCCTCACATACTGTGGACAGAAAAGTAGTCTCACGAAGACATAAAATGCAGTTTAACGGAGGCTGCGTGCTAAGTCTCAGTGGCAGCCACCACTTCCCTGACTCCAGCCGCCCGCTTGCTCCTGACATGACTCAGTGGTCATTAGCAGATGTTGGAGAAAAGCACAAACCATCTGAGATATATATATATATAAAGTTCCTGTTTAAACAATGAAGACTGAAAGGAATGTAACTTTTGAGTAATCGATTCAGCCCGTGAATCCACCCGGAACCGTGTTCCGGGTGGATTCAGCCCGTGAATCCACCCAGAACCGTGTTCCGGAAATCTCTACCGGGGGTTATTGACTCCTGGCTTGGCAGTCAGCATTGACTGACGTTATCGGGACGGATGCTTGTGGTGAGAAGGGTGTTGCTATGGATATCGTCCAGGAGGAGAGAGGCTCGAGCGATGGAGCCAGAGCCATGAAGCGTAAAGCACAGGCGAGGGTGTGTTTTAGGCAGAGCAAACAGCAGAGTCCTGCTGGCCCAGATGGCATCGACCTATAGGTGATTAAAAGAGAACAGGCCTATCTTCCTGTCGCCTGCTAGAAACTGCTGGTGGAAGTCTGTGGTGGTCTGCGCCCTGTAAGCAACACCCTGTGCAGCCGCCAGCTTGCACAGTTGTGCCTGGCAGCTTTGCACCTCCACCAGTACAGGCAGAGGTGTGGAGAGCTTGTGGTAGACGGAGCAAAGCATCCTGGGAAGGGGGGCAGTCACTTGGTGGTTGTGTGGGCAGAAATGGGGACAGGATGGGAGGCTGAGTGGGCAGATGAAAATGATAAGGAAGGTGGGGTCTCCTAACACCTCAGCCTGGGCTTTCCGGCCTCCGAGGCAGAGGAGCCATGTTGCCTAGCCTTCCTTGGGTCTAGCGCTGTGACACCTCCATTCTGCCTCTTCCTCAACACTGGTTCTCCCCTTCCTACCCCACAAAGTGGCCAGCATCTTGGGCGGGAAGACAGGCTTGTTTGGGAACTAGGATTGCCAGGCTGAGCTGAGCTTCTGTTGGGCCCTGGGCTGTGTCTTGTGAATGGCTTCCTTCTGGGCCTCACTCCTTGCTCTGTCAGTCAGTAGCCCCCACTTTCTATTCAAACCCAAGATTCGGGAGCCTAGGTTCTCTGCATTTCATCCCCAATCTTCCATGATGGATCTTAAAGGCAAGCTGTGGCGATCCCCACTTGGAGCTGGTGAATTCCTACATCATTGCGTCTCTCTCCTTCCCCCCTCCCCCCTCCCCTTCTCTCACCACCCTGAGCCCCTATGGTGTGTGCATGCAACTTTTTTTTTGTTTGTTTCTTTTTGATATCACAGTCCAGACTGGCCTTGATTTATTGTGTAGCCAAGGATAATCTTAAACATTTGATCCTCCTGCCTCCACCTCCTGAGTGGAGGGATTAAAGGCATGCTGCAGCAGGGCAGAGTCTTGCCCTTCATGCTCGCTTACTTCCAGGGTCCTGATAGCCGGACGCATCATCTCGCACTGCCAGAAAGAGAAAGTTGGTTTCCACGGAGTCAACTCAAGGGCTGTCTGCTCACTCGGGGTTTTTATTTCACGCTTGTTGATAGAACGGTTTTGATATTATTTACACGACAATTGTTTTTACCTGTGTCCATTTGCTGAGTCCCAGAAAAAGGCAAACAGGAGCAGGGGGAGATGCTTGCCTAGCCTGCTGGGGTCCCTGGGTTCTACCCCAGCACAGAGGATACTGGGTGTGGCACCACATGCCTATCATCACAACACTTGGGAGGTGAAGGCAGGAGGATCATATATTCAGGGTTATCTTCTGCTATATAGGGAGTTAGAGTTAGCCTGAGCCACATGAGGCCCTGGAGAGAGAGGGAGGGGGAGTTAGCCTGAGCCACATGAGGCCCTGGAGAGAGAGGGAGGGGGAGTTAGCCTGAGCCACATGAGGCCCTGGAGAGAGAGGGAGGGGGAGTTAGCCTGAGCCACATGAGGCCCTGGAGAGAGAGGGAGGGGGAGATAGCCTGAAGCCACATGAGGCCCTGGAGAGAGAGGGAGGGGGAGTTAGCCTGAGCCACATGAGGCCCTGAGAGAGAGGGAGGGGTGAGTTAGCCTGAGCCACATGAGGCCCTGGAGAGAGAGGTATGGGGAGTTTAGCCTGAGTCCACATGAGGCCCTGGAGGGAGAGGGAGGGGGAGTTAGCCTGAGCTACATGAGTCCCTGGAGTGGAGAGGGAGGGGAGTTAGCCTGAGCTACATGAGGCCCTGGAGGGAGAGGGAGGGGGAGTTAGCCTGAGCCACATGAGGCCCTGGAGGGAGAGGGAGGGGGAGTTAGCCTGAGCTACATGAGGCCCTGGAGAGAGAGGGAGGGGGAGTTAGCCTGAGCTACATGAGGCCCTGGAGAGAGAGGGAGTTAGAGTTAGCCTGAGCTACATGAGGCCCTGGAGAGAGAGGGAGGGGGAGAGGGAGGAGGAGAGGCAGAGAGGGAAAGAGGAGGGATTTGTCAGCTTAATTAATCTTTTTTTAAAAAGATTTATTTATTGTATATGAGAGCTTTATCTGCAGAAGAGGGCATCAGATAACATTACAGATGGTTATGAGCCACCATGTGGTTGCTGGGAATTGAACTGAGGACCTCTGGAAGAGCAGGTGGTGCCCTTAACCACTGAGCCATTTCTTCAGCCCAGCTTAATTAATCCTAAAGCTCCTTCCTGGCTGCTCTCAGCCCACTGATATCCATATTTTCTCAAAGGTACTGACAGGTGAAAAAAAAAAAAAAAACTGGGCAAATTAGCATCCTTGAGATTAGATACATACACTTGCCAAACCCAACGCAAAACCTAGGAGGGAATCACAGTCATTATTATTTTTTTTTTTTTTAATTTACTGTGTGTTAGCAAATTTACAAGCTCATAAGACACTCTGTAAGAAAAACAAAGCCTACAGAAGACCTCTAAAGCAAAATAAACACTGTAGAGGCAAAGAACACTTACACCGTCAGGGTGAGCCGCGGGCGCCCCAGGCTGGTCGCCATGGAACTTGAGGCCCGTCCCCCTGGGAAAACGCCTCAGAGCTGCAGCAGGAAGAGTCACGATGTGTTTTCAACCCCAACTCAAATTGTGATTTTGGCATGACTCTGACGGAAAGCTGGGGCTGGTTACAAGGCCCACCCTTCTGGAAGCTTCTCCAGGAGCCTGGAGTCCTGCACCTCATACCGACCTCAAAGCTTCAATTCAGCTGAGCCGGGAACCCTCATCCCCGACACCAACTAGATCCACACCCAGTCAGCATCAGGCACAGAAGGACACGGAGCAACTGAGGGCAGGGGAGAAGATACGGTTCCAAGGGGGCTCTAAAGAGGTGAGCACCAAAGGCCGGTGATGAGGTGGGTGACTAAGGCCAGCTCGTGGGGAGGCAGACCGATCGTGACTTCAAGACCGACCTATGCTACACAGCAAAACCCTGCTTCAAAACGTGAAAGGGTGTGGAGAGATGGGTCGGGCACTGAAGCGTGAAGACTCGATCCAGCACCCTGAACCCAGGTGAAAACACTGGGTGTGGTAGGTGTGTTTGTAATCCCAGCACTGGGGAGGCAGACAGGACGCTCCCTGGGGCTTGTGGGCCAGCCAGCCTAGCCTAATTGGTGAGCTGCTGGCCAATGAGAGATTTCGTCTCAAAGGAGATCAATAAGATTCCAGAATATGACACTTCAGGTTGCCCTGGGTGGGATACACACACACATACACCTGGCTACACACATATTCACACATACACACACCTGGCTACACACACATGACACTCACAGACACACTTGGATCCACACACATGACACTCACAGACACACCTGGATCCACACACATGACACTCACAGACACACCTGGATCCACACACATGACACTCACAGACATACCTGGATCCACACACATGACACCCACAGACACACCTGGATACACACACATGACACTCACAGACACACCTGGATACACACACATGACACTCACAGACACACCTGGATACACACATATGACACTCACAGACACACCTGGATCCACATACATGACACTCACAGACACACCTGGATCCACACACATGACACTCACAGATACACCTGGATCCACATACATGACACTCACAGACACACCTGGATCCATACACATTTACACACACACCTGGCTACACACACATTCACACACACACACACACACACACTGGAATACATACACATTCACACACATATGACACTCACAAACACACACACTCACAGACACACCTGGACACACACACACACACACAGAGAACAGGACAAGAGATGACCACCTACCTTATTTGGAGCCATGTTGCTATGGCAGCCGGTCATCTGAGTCAGAGATCAAACCTGCTTGCTGAAGCCTGACGTCTGGAAGGGAATGGTAACCCCACACGCTTCCTGACAGAGAAGGAACCCACCAGCGGCTCCCTTCTGATGGAAGAGCCCTGGGAAGGCGAGAGAGACCTGAGCTTGCCTTAGTACTAACAGGCAGCTGCAGCCCTCAAACCACACTTCCCGGCTGAGCCTCAGTTTCCTTGTCTGTGGAATGGGTGTGGTGATAAGGAACCTCAGGGGCTGTCAGAGAGAATGAACAAGCATGCTGAAAAGTATTAACAACAACAACAACACAAGCCCTGTTGGTGCTAGGGGTGGAAGCTAGGGCTTTGAGAGTGTTCAGCAAGTGTTCCACCCACTCAGCCACCCCCCCCCCAAACCCCGGTGCCCAGAGTTATTGCCTGAACAGCTGCAGGTACAGCAAGAGCCTGAATAAGGCATATAGCCATTGATACAGCACCCCCATACCCCTGGTCAGTGCTAGGAAGTGTGTGTGTGTGTGTGTGTGTGTGTGTGTGTGTGTGCGCGCGCGCTGTGCCATGCTTGGTGAACCTGCTAAGGAGGCAGGCTGGTGAGCCCATGAGGGAAGTGGCCGTCGCGGAAGGTCCCAGCCCAGAGACAGGCATGGTATAGAGATAAGCTTGTACACCCACCAGTCTCCAAAGCTACATTAGCTTCCCAGGGTGATTCATAAGGGGTACAGGGTGTGTGTGTGTGCGTGTGTGTGTGTAATCCAGTCACTCCAGGAGGTGACAGATTTAGACCTGCAAGTGGTTGCTAAACTGTGTGCCCGAGAAAACGCCCACTCCAGCCATCCACTCGGGCCCGCCTCACCTGTCTTCCCAGCATCCTCGGAAGCAGAACCCTTCCTTCCTCTGCACTCTTGCGCCTACCTTGGGGTACTTAGCTACCCCTGGGACAAGTTGAAGCCTTTGCCCTGCTTGTTCTTCTCTGAGAGCGTCCAGAGAGCTCTCAGCAGAGAGCTCAGCAGCACAGCCTGTCTACCTGTCTTCGCACAAGGCCCCAGGCTCACCTCCTCCCTACTGGATTCCGCACCGGCAGCCCCACACTTTGTCACTAATGGACTTTTCATGACTGGTAGCATGCGCCACCTTGCCTTACATCAGGTCCTGATGTAAGCACACCACACACCCCAACACACACACACACACACACACACACACACACACACACACCCTCCCCTCTCCCCAGCAGACTGGGCTTACTGCCCCTCCTCCGTTTACAGGCACTCTGCCCTGAAGGTTTGTTGGGGTAATCCCCTTTGCTTATGCAGTCATAAAGGCCGGAACAGAAGCCTCAGCTGAACAGAAGTCCCCTTCAGACCTTTTTCTTTGATCTCTTCCTTCACCCATAAATACTATAAAATTTCCAGCCACTGTGCCAGGTTAGTCACACAAAAGTCTCAAATATGCACTCAGTAAATGCTATGTCCTGTGGTTTCATTCTTGGTAACTGGCTTCATCGAGGTGGAGACTTTGTGAGAGCAGCGTCGACCACAGGGCAGGCTCTGTTTTATAGAATGCATGAGTGAGTGACCAACACTATCTGTGTGCCTTGGTTGCTACTAGTACAGAAATGCATTACATTTATTTTTGTATAGGTATGGGGGACACTGTTTCACAGCACCCTGGGAGGTCAAAGGACAACTTGTTGGGAGGGGGTGTCTGCTGTCACATGATGTGAGTTTCCCACGGAACTCAGATCCGCAGGCTTGGAGGCAGGCGCTGTTACCCACTGAGCCACCTTGCAAACCCCAGAATATTGTCTTAAATATTTATCTTTATTACTGTATGTGCCGTGACACACGTGTTGGGAGGTCAGGGACAACTTAGTGGCGTCTCTACGTGGGTTTCGGGGATAACAAGCATCTTTGCCAAACGAGCCAATCTCTCCCAGCCCCAGGAATGTATTTTAAACTGGTAACACACTCATGTACACACGGTGAGAAGCGAGCCTGCACTTTCTCCCTTCCTCTGCTCACCTAGGGCTGGCTGCTCTCTGGGGCGCTGTCCTGGGGACCTACAGTGCCTACCCATGCTCTGAGGGACGGCCAGCACTCCTGGATAGCTGCCCAGCTGAACCGCGTGCAAATTAGGAAGGCCGGCGGCGTTAGCCAAAGCAGCAGCCCTGGACAGCCGGAGCCCCGCCCCCGGGGAGGAGCGAGGGCGGGGCAACGATGGAGAGGGGCGGTCCCTCTCAGACCACACCCCTTTGCGTCACGACGCGAGGCTCTCCCCTAGTTAGCCGAGCTACCCTGAAGGGCCGAGGGGAAAGCTACGGGAGAGGGGGCGGGGCTGAGGCCGTGCGTGTGGGCGGGGCCAATCTAGGTCCCGCCCCGCGGCCTCGCGTCTAGCCTGGAATCGATCGGCGCGAGGTCCGCGGGAGGGGCGTGGTCAAGCGGTGGGCGACGGGGGCGTGGTTACAAGCGGACCCGCCCCTTGCGTCACAACACGCGGCCCCGCCCTCGCGGCGCCTCCCTGGCAGCCGGCAGGGAGCCGTAGTCTGCGCGGGCGCCGATCTGGGCACGGTAGGTGGCGGCGGCCTCGGCCAGTGCCCGGTCAGGGCAGCATGGCGCGGTCGGGACTGTGGGCGGCGCGGACAGGCCTGGCCGCTGCGTGGGGGACGCGCGTGGCCTGGAGCCCCACCCGCGCGGCGCCGCGGGGAAGTTAACTTGCGGAGGTCGCGGCCCACGGTGGTTCTTAGAACGCAGACGCCTTTCGCTCTGCCCAGTTTTGCCGGCTTCCTGCTCCGCACGTGGGGAAACTGAGGCCTGGGCGGTCACGTGCCTGGCCGCTAGGACTCGCGGCCGGGACAGAGCAGAAACTCTCCCGAGGGGATTTGGGAAAGGGGCTTTCTGGTTTGACCCTCACCCCGAGCCCAGAGGTAGCTGCCCCTCTGCCCCCCCGCCCCTCCCTGTGTGCACCCCGTTCCTCAGCCCTCCCCCACCCCTTGCTTCTTTCATCCTAGTAGGGCTGCCTGATGGTTAGGCCCAGCTTCTGCATCGGGGCTTATGAGGTGGGAGGCTCCGGTTTAGCATCGGGACATGCCCTTGCTTCAGCCTCAGTTTTGGGGATGCGGAACTGGGTTTATTGTTATGTGCCCTAAATAAGCTGTTAAGTTATTCGTGAACTCCTGTACCCGCCTCGGCTCCGGCTTATCAACATTTACCATATCTTGTTTTAAAAAACCATATCTGAGTATTCTGTAACAGCTTCCTGAAGGTCTGACCCGCCACTAATCAATACAACCCGCCCTTCGGGAGTGAGCTTTTAGGTGGGTTTTAGGATGCTCTCGTCACGCACTGTCCCCGTTAGTCTACTTTCTGAACATCTTTACATCCTCCAAAGCAGCAGCCATTAACTGTCAACTCCCAAACCTCTCTGTCCAGGCCCCAAGCCACCCTCAGCTACACCTGCTGCCTGTCTGAATTGGTGTGTTCTGGAACGTTCTGTGTATGGTTCTTCACGGAATCCCATAGGTTGACAGCGTTTTGTGACCGTTTCTCTGCCAGAGCATTCCGCAGCACTTATCTTTTGTATGTGTCAGTAGTGTTTCCTGGTGTGGATACACCGCATCTATATTTCCATTGACTTGTAGGTGGTCTTTGGCTGCGGTTGATACTGTGCTGGGACCGTCACAGCTGTTTTTCTTGGCATATGCGTGTGTTTTCGTTTCTGTTTAATAGTTACCCTAGGAGTGGGATCCTTGGGCTATAAGGCCCCTTTAAAGCTGAACCTGCTGAGGAGCTGCCAAACTCCCAAAAGTGCCTTACCACCCTACAGTCCTGCCTGTGACGATTACAGTGATGTTTGTGACCAGGAGGTCTCGTGTCGCCCAAGCTGACCTTGAACTCCTGAACTCTTCCTGTTTGAGTCCTGGAGTGCTTGACTTAGAGGCTTGTACCACCTGCCTGGCCTGAGTATGGTCAGTCTCCTCTGGAGCAGTCAGGGTGCCGCTGGCTTCGATGCATTTGTTATAAATGATCCCGTAGTTTGTGTTAAGTCAAGTGACTCATTAATGCACTGAGCGGTGGCCCGCACATCATTGGGGCAGTCCCTGGAACCTGTGAGTGACGAGCGCCTGTGATCAGATGTGTGACTGACAGCCTCAGCACTTGCTGCTGTTGGGGCTTGGACCTGCCCACTCCTTCCCTCCCTGTGCTGGTTGAGGTCAGGCTGCAGAAAAGGTCAGTCAGGGCACTTCCCACAGAAAGGGAGGTTGAGGGGTGTGTGTGTGTAGACAGGGTCACCTGTGGCTTCTGCTTCATTGTCCAACTGAAGATGACCCTTTAACTTCTGGTCCTTTGGCCTCCACCTCCTAAATGTTAGTATTACAGGCGTGCGCCATGACACAGTTTTTATTCAGTGCTGAGGGTGGAACCCAGGGCTTCAGGCATGCTAGGAGAGACTCTGTCAGCCGAGTGACATCCCTGTTATAATTATTGTGGGTGGGTGCATGTGGGATGTGCCTTCCATTTGTGGGTTTGGGGAAGCCAGGGGTTGGTGTGGGGTGTCTTTCCATCACACTCCCCATCTTATTTTTTTGAGACAGAGTCTCTCATTAAACCCAGAACTTGCCATTTTGCCTGGACTGGCTGGCCAGGGAGCTCCTGGGACCATCCTGACTCATAAACCCAGCTCTGGGATTGCAGGCACTCTTTTTAAAAACAAAACAAAACAAAACAAAAAACCAAGGTCCCGCTGTGTAGCCTGGGCTGGCCTGGAACTGACACACCCAGCTTCCTCCTAAACAGCTGGACTCAAACAGTGTACCACCACCACCACCTCTGTTCCTTAGGATTGCACAGCATGACGTCCATGGCTCCGAGCCAGGCTTCTGGCTCTCACCTGTTGCGGGATTTAAAGCAGCCTTACCCTGCAGGTCCCAGCCCCCAGCGTTAGCCTGGTCTCACCTGGCTATGCCTAGTGACAGAATGGGGAAAGCAGAGTCCCAGGCACTGGGTGTTGCTCCACCATCCTTCCTTGGTGAATAAAGCAGTTTAGGGAAAGGGGCCCTCTCTGGGCCTTGTGTCCCCTCCTCAGAGCTCAGTACAGTGATAGCCTGAGCTGCAGAAGGCCACCAGGGCCTTGTGGGAGTATTTGTAGCTAGAGTGTGGGTTGTGTGGATTCTGTAGGTTTGGGCGGCTTTGATTTGTCAGGTGGCCTCACAGAAGCTCCCCTGAGCAGAAGTCTGTGTTTGCCCTCTACCACCTATGCCTTGCTGCTTGTGAGGCGCAGTGTTCCCGGGGCCAGAACTGGTTCAGCTGCAGCGTATCGCAGCGGTCCGGGGTGCCCCTCTCCCCCTTCCCAAGCTGCAGGCTGAGGAGGAATTGTGGGCATGAGTCATTTGAAATAGCTGGATGGAAGGCTGGGCCAAGCCCCAGAAATTGCAGGGGAGGACCAGTGGGGGGACATTACGGCTGGGGCGATAGCAGCTGGCGGACTGGCTGCCAAGTGGATGCTCGCATTCACCAGGCTCTTGACCTAGGCTGGTCTGTGGCAGAAGGCTGGCAAGGTCAGAGCGCTGGCGGCACAGCCTGCGTTAGTGCCGCTGCTCCACTTGGAAGCCAGGCCTGAAGTTGTTGCCGCTCGCTGGGCTGAGTGTTCAGAGCAGAGTACAAGTGGCTGCTACACCCCCTTCCTTGGCGGGTGTGGGGGGGGGGGCGTGATGACATAAGCCAAGCAGGATGGACTCATAGAATCTGTCTCTTGCGAGCCTCAGCTTCCCCCCATCAAAGGCAGTGATTATAAACCTGGCTGATACCCAGAGGGGCAGCTGAGTGCCAGCCACTGGCCTAGGTTCCTACAGACCTTAACTCAGTTCTCCCCACGGTGGAGGCACAGAGCCCCGTGGTCCCTGCTGCCAGGTTGGAGTGCGGTGTGAGGCCAATGCCAGTCCTCATAGTTTACCCTCCTTCCTGCCTCATTTCCCTTTGTAAGGACCGGCACATGAGCCCCTGGCCTCAGAGGTTACAAGTGTTAGCCACTCGTGCGCACCCGTTTGCTGTCTGTCTCACTTCCTCCTGAATGGCAGGGCGGACTGACACAGGGCTGTCCCCTTGTTAAGTCCTGGGGGCTTGTAAGCCCCAGCTCCCACCAGATGGCTGTGGTATTGGGCAAGGCGCTCCCGCTCTGGGCCTGCTCCTTCTGCAAAAGGAGGGGCTTACTGCCTGCGGTTTCTTTTTTTGCTTAACTCCCTGGCGATGTGGCTTCTCTAGATTGGCCAGCTGGCTTTGCCGTTTTGGGAATTGAACCTAGGGGCCTCTGTGTGTTGGGCAGGCTTCCTGAACCACAGCAGCACGGAGATGAGGCTGACCTAGAACTCTCTGTGTTGCCCAGGCTGGCTTTGAACTTGAGATCTTTCCGCTTCGGCCTCCTAGTTAGAGTGACAGGTCTTGTGCCGCCAGGCTTGGCTGCTTTTCTGGTTTTAACTGAACTCACACTCAAACGTGTGGAGGAGAATTACAGTTCTAAACTGACCAGCCTGAGGCTCCCTCAGGTGTCCTGGGCTGTCCTGATCTCCGCAGTCCCCACCTGGCCCCATTGCTACGCTCAGGATGGCCCCAGGCGTCTGCTGTGGTGTAGAAAGGCTCAGGGCCTTCCTTGAGTTCTAAGACCATTGCTTAACACCTTTTCAATCTCCTTTATCTTCCTTGATGGTCTTCCAACTCTTCCTCCAGCACACGAGCCTCAGATCTCTCTCTCCATCTCACACCCCCCAAGTCACAGAGAACCTCCTCAGTGAGTTCAGGTCCGGCCTAAGCCAGGGGAAACATCTGAGGCCAGCCGAGCCCCTCTGCTGTATCCCAGCAGGCTGTGCCTGGACAGTGTCCCCGCCCCTTGCTCTATCCTCAATAGCTATACCTCTTAGTTCCCAAACACCGAACCTGGCAACGCGTCAGTTTTCAGAGGCCACACAAGCTTGAGTTAGGTTGTTGGCAGAGAGGCAGCTGGCAAGCATGGGGCCTGAAGAGAGCATTCTGTAAAGTTGTGCGCAGTCACCTCTGTGCTCGGCCCAGAAGGCACCAAGCACGCCAGCTGTGCCTGGCCTGGCGTGAGGGCACGCTGCAACTTCCTAGGAAGAGGGTGCGACCAGATCCAGAGGCAGCCAGGGCCCTTGTTCCTAGGGACCCGGGAGGTTGGGTGCTTAACACCTCCACCCCATCCCCGCCATGCTATTCTCTAAAGAGTGCATTTGAAACAGTGACTGTCCAGACCGACAAGTCAGTGGGTCCTGCCCACTCCTTGTTCCCGGGAGTAAAGTTATCCTGGGACATAGCCGCGCTCACGGGCATCTCTGGCGGCCGCGTCACAGTTGAGTACAGCGGTTCCCCTCTCTTTTCCTCCCCAGTTTTCAGTTACTCGATGTCAGCTACGGTCTGAGAATATTAAATGGAAATGTCTAGAAATGCACAGTTCGTAAGTTCAAACCACAGGCCGTTCTAAGCAGCACGATGAAAACTTGCCCTGGTGACGGGGGCTTGACTCATGCCTCACCTGGTGGCCCCACAGTGTATATGCTACCTGTCCGCTAGGTACTCCCTGATTATTATTGTTATGACATTGACTGTCAGTATTTCAGAAGGCTTATGTAACCTGCACTTACTCAGTAATTTTCCCAAAGCCCAACCTTTCATCACAGCATTTATGACGATAAACTTTATTGTAATTCCTATTAATCTCCTACTGGGCCTGTTTTATTAGTTGGACCCTATTACAGATATGTGTCCAGGAGAAGCGTGGTTTGTGTGAGGGGTCTGTGCCTGCTCAGGTCTCTGTTGGTGCAGGCAGGGCAGTGGCCGTGGACCACGGACACTCCTGTGGCATTCTGTGGGAAGGAAGTTGGCTAGCCCTTGTTCTCTGAACGCGAGCAATTGTGCTAACGTCTGTGTGCCTTCTCTGCTGAGCTCTTCATGTTGAGTCTCTGTAGGTCAGCTCCATCGCAGGTAGTGCCATAGGCTCTATTTTTATACCTGGCAGTAGCCAGAGCCCCTAGGGAGAAACCAAGTTGGAGCAGGTTGTGTGGTTTGAGGTGGCTTGGTTTGCTAGCCTGGCATGCTGTCACAGAGCCCAGAGCCACTTGAAGTTACTTTCTGTCTGTCTATCTGAGGCAGGTAGAGACCTTTACCCCTTCTGTCATAGTACCTCACAGATGTGTGTGTGCAGACCGCAGTGGGAGTTAGGGGCTCTGATGACCCTCGCAGATCTGGGGTTGAGGTAGGGTTGCATTGGGGAAGTGGCAAGGCCACTCCCAGAGCCACTAGGGAGCCAGGTCCACTGTGGATGTGGTACAGAGATGGGATAGTCAAGGGGGCATTGAAGAGGAGGAGCTGGCAGGGCAGAAGAGGGGCAGGTTTTCCAGAGGGAGACAACCACAGCTGTGAGAACTGGCCAGCATGAGACCTGTGGCTGGGCGTGGTTGCTGGAGCTCAGTGCATGAACTGCTGCGTTGGTGCGGCAGTGTGTGGGCGTGAGGTCGGGGGTCAGGAGGTGTGCTTTAAAAATTGGAGGCAGTTTGAGTTAAATCACCGGCAAGCCTCAAGTACTAGGCTGGATTGTGCCCTGTCTTAAAGTATCAGGAAGTGAGAGAAGGAGGAAGGAAATGTTTTTAAAAGACGTGAATCATTTAATAAGAAAATAACCAAGAGTAGAAGGTTCTGGATGTATCTATCCTGTGTCATGATAGCCCTTCTTAGCAAGGGCCTTGAGGACCATAGCAGGCGCTGGGGGCTCTGTGCCCTGGGAAGTTCTGACTGTGACAGCTTCTTCTCTCCGGGCCTCTCAGCCCCTTAGATGACTTGTGGCCACCGGATGGAGGAAGTGGCTGCCTATTGAGAGCCTTCATTCTTAGAATGACTGTGTTCATCCCTGACCTGTCCCATACATGTGTGTCTCGACATCTCTGCTGTTCTCTTGGTGTCTCTTTATCCATCTGTATCTCTGCGCGCACGCGCACACACACACACACACATACACACACACACAGACACACGGAGGCCACAGAGGGTTGTCGAGTGTCTTCCTGTGTTCTCTGTCCTAGTTTGTGAGAAAGCATCTCTCATTCAACCTGGAACCACTTCAACTAGACTGGAAAGCCAGCAACGCCCAGGATACATCTGTCTTCACCCCCAACCTGCAATGCTACGATTGCAGATGTCACACCCCTACCTTGGCTCTTATGTGGGTCTTGGGGATTTGAACTCAGGTCCTCGGGCTTGCACAACGCGTGCTTCACTCACCAAGGCATCTTCATGGCCCTCTCTCCATCTCTACCTGTGCCTGACACCCACCAGTCTCATCTCCCTGCTTCTGTTGCCCCCATGGTGCTGCTGCTCTGCTTGCTCTGGCTGCTACATCTGTGTCCCCAGCTCCCACCTGTGCCACCCACCCTGCCTCTCCTGCCTCTCCCCTGCACCCCTTGACTCTGTCCATCACTTCCACTCAGACAGTTTTCTCGGAGCCATGGGGGACGTCGATGTTGATGATATGGCAGTTCCTGCCCAGGGCTGTGGGAGGAAGAGGAAACCCAAGTTGGCCCCTGGGAGGGTAAGGGAGGGGAAGGCTACTCTGATCTCAGCGTGGTGGATTACTGATCCTCGGGACCTCTGACGCCCGCACACAGTAGGTGCTTTTTAAAAACCTCATGCTATGATGCCACCATGCTGCCTTTACCTCTGCTCAAGCACAAAGTAGGCCCGCAGCACTTTCCTCCTCTTCCCCTCCGCCCCCTTTGGTGAGGGCAGGGTTTCTCTGTGTAATAGAGAACTGGCTGTCCTGGAACTCGCTATGTAGATCAGGCTGGCCTTAGCTCACAAAGATCCGCCCGCCAATGCTTCCACACCCAGCATGTATTTGCTGACAAAGGAGTTTGGGGAGAAAAAAGTGTTAAATGCTGGAGCCAAGCCCTTTCTTTCCTGCAGGGGAAACCAAGGCCTGAGACTAAACAACTTGCTTAGTGTTTGGAGAACGGAGGATGGGAGTGGAAAACAGTAGGGGGAATGCTAACCTGGTAGGGGTGAGACCTGCAGCCCCCACCCCGCTGGACATGTGGCGCACATGCTCCCTCCTGGAACCCCTGGTCTTACTGAGGGTGCTTGGGTGAGCTTGCTGCCTGACTCCAGCACCACCGCTCAGCGGGGAGTCACCTCCAGGATCTTTATTCCTAGACAGCCAGCAGCTGAGAGAGCTGCCTAGGTGTGGGCTCTGGCCACCCGCGGGGGCCACCACCCCCCCCTGCAGCCACAGTGTCCCGGACAGACGCACAGGATGCAGAGCTGCTTGCTATACATCCGTCATCAGGAAGCTCCGTGAGGGAGGCTGTGGCAGATGCAGGGTGGGTGTGGCGATAATGGGCACCCCAGAGCGGGACACCCCGTCGTCCCCATTGTCCTCCTCTTGTTTTCCTCTCTGGAGTCTGAGTCTCCACCTTGTTGGGGACAAGGAGAGGGGTGTGGAGGACTCAGTGGCTGGGTCTGGCCCGCCAGGCTCCGACCACAGCACCCTGGACAGTAGCCTTTGCCCTTTCTGGGTGCTCGGTGGCACCAGAGCCTCTCGAGGACTCACAGGCAGCCGGATAGAGGGGGCTCTGAGTGGGACTGCTTGCTTGGTGACTGTTGTGACGATTGCAGATTGTGGTCCCGTGGCTCCCAAGGATTGCATGGTTCTTCAACCATTCCACAGACTGGGAGACTGAGGCCTAGCAACGCTAAGGGACCCTGCCTGGTGGCATTTGACTGTCTAGGATAGGCCAGCACTTTCCCACAGACTCCTCAGAGTCTCAGCCCTTAGGAGAAGGCCCCTCTCCCACTCCCAATCTGCCCTGTGTCTCCTGGGACTTAGTAAAGTGTCCTTGTTTTGAACAGTTTGGGAACTTAAAAGGCCCTGTAACTTGTCTATCTTTTGTTGTCTAGGAACACAGGAGGAGGAGGAGGAGGGGAAGGGGGAGGAAGAGGGGGAGGAGGGGTCAACAGTCTATCTGAGAGGGAGCTAGAAGGGCAGGAAATGGCCCCAGTAGGTGCTGGTTCAAAACTGAGTCAGTGTTTGTCACGTGTGTGTTATGTGTGTGTGTGTGTGTGTGTGTGTGTGTGTGTGTGTGTGTGTGTACATTTGTGCTTATGTATGTGTGTGTTGTGGCCCAGGTTAGCTTTATACTTGCTATGTAGCCCAGGCTGGCCTTGAACTCCTGAACCTCCTGCCTCAGCCTCCCCATGCTGGCATGAGACCACCATGCCCAGCCTACCCCCACCCTGTAATCACATGCCCCAGATCTCCACAAGATTAAAGCCCAGAGCCGCTTGGTGGAACCACAGAAGGGCTGGAGCCCGCCCTGTTGGGGACCATCGCACCCAGCAGATGTGTCACACTCTACCTCTGTTCTTCTCGGGCTTGTCCGCCACTTCTTGGCCATGGGCCACGGCAAAGCAGTGGCGCGTCGGGCCGTGGCAACGGTGCAGCCGCCCCTCCCTCCCAGGGAGCAAGGAAGGGGAAGTTAGCTGGAGACATTCTAGATAAAGTGTGCTGAGTAACCCTGGGGCTTCTGTGGATACACCCCAGAGTGCCCTTCCTGTGTGCAGCACAGGTGCACCTAGGGCAGAAAGAGTCGTGAGCTGACCATCAGCCCTCACCCGGAGTCTCCACAGAAGACAGGAAGTAGATCTGGCTTAGTCATGGGAAGGCCTGTTTGTTGAAAAGTCAGTTGGGGCCTTAGGTAAGGGGTATGGATGCTGAGGCGGGTAAGGTCTGTTATGTCCCTGTCACCACCAGGCTGCGATTAGTGGCATCGACAAAGTATGGTGACAAGGTAAGAGAGAAGGCAGTGTGTTGGCTCTAGGAAAAGGAAAAATGAAGTACAGCCCACCTTCAGGCACAGCTGTATCCAGGTGCGCTGGTGTCTCTGTGTGCCTTTGTCTGTCTCTCTGTCTCTGTGTGTCTGTCTGTCTGTCTCTCTCTCTCTCATATCTTCACCTAGTCCTTTCTAGTCACAGCTGTCAGCTTAGCTGTCTCAGCCAGAACAAAGATCCCCAGACGTCCCACCCACAGTGACAATGCTGGCTGTGCCAGTGGCCAGGCCGTGGCTGCTGCTCTGAGTTTGGGGTCAGCAGACGTCCACACTGAGGAGGTGCTGGGGCAGCTGCTGCGAGCAAAGCCTCTGTGCTGTGGTGAAGATGTCGCTCAGCTGTTCTCCCGTTTCACACTTGTGCCCAGGCACTTGATTTGCCCGAGGACACAAGGCAAACAAGACAATTTCATCTTTCCTCGTGACTCTCTTTGCTCCCTAGTTCTCAGGTGTGTAAGGACCCGCCAGTCAGTGAGGTGGCCTCCAGCACATGGACAAGCCTCTGAGGGTGGAGAGGGGGGGGAGGGACGGGCAGAAGCCTTATCCACCGCTCAGCCCTTGAGACTCAGCCAGGAACATGGGGCGTGAGGAAAGGTGCTGGGGTTCGCCTTGGTGTGGGTGAGCGTCTGGGCTCCTTGAAGGAGGTGAAGCTTAGGGGGCAATCACTGGAGTGTCGTGTAGACAGCTGGGACTCGGCAAAGACACGTCAGTAGGGGTGTGGCTCGTGCGACACAAGGGCCACAGTTAATGGCTTCAGGTGCGCTGGATCCAGGAGCTGACCTCAGCGCCGCACGTAGCTCCACGCTGCCTCCTGGGCTGACTTCTCTCAACCTCTGTAGCTGCTGCCTATAACGGGACTTTTTGGACCCGTCAGTGGTTATAAATACACGGAAGCTTATTAACATTTAAAAGCTAGCAGAGTTGGTGGCGCATGCCTTTAATCCCAGCACTTGGGAGGCAGAGACAGGCGGATCGCTGTGAGTTCGAGGCCAGCCTGGTCTGCAAAGTGAGTCCAGGACAGCCAAGGCTATACAGAAAAACCCTATCTCCAAAACCCAAAAACAAACAACAACAACAAAACTCCAACATTTAAAAGCTTAGGCCTATAACTGGGCAGACTCTTTGCTAGGTCATTTAAGTTACCCCCGCTGTTGTAGCCCACGCCCCACCACATAGCCAGTCCTTACCTCCCTGTACCTGTTCACATCCACCTCTACCTCCATGTCCCACTAAGAATCTCCCATCTGCCTTCTCCCAGAGTCCCCCTCTCTCCCAGAAGTTCACCTTCCTCTTCCTGCCCAGCTATTGGCCATCAGGTCTTTATTAAAGCCAATCAGATTCAATTCTATATTGCCTTAGCCAGGTGAGGAAGGAACAAATATTTACAAAATATGAGACTGGTGATAGGCTGAAGCTCTCTGTGGTACAGAATTAACTTTTTGTTTTTTCGTGCACCAGGCTGGCCTCAAACTCACTGCGATCAGCCTGCTCCTGCCTCCTGAGTGCTGGGATTAAAGGCGTGCGCCACCACGCCCGGCCCCCTTAACAATTTAATATACAGAGACACACCTTCACACAGTGCACCCCACAGCTCTAAGAGGCTCACCACACGTCCAGCCCTGTACCCTGGCTTAGCTTCATTTCCAGCCAGTTTCCATTGACCTGGTCAGGTCATATGTCCACCCTGAGCCAGCTCTGTGGGCCGGAGATGGAGAACTGTAATTGGACAGGCCTTGGTCATTTGCCGACATCTGGAACATGCTGAGGGAAGAGAGTGCATGGCACCCTCGGGGCTGGAAGAGGACGTGTGTGTGTGTGTGTGTGTGTGTGTGTGTGTGTGTGTGTGTGCACGCGCGTGCTGACTGAAGCTGAGGCGGGAGCTTCAGGGTACATGACACACCCTTGTGGGGATGATGTCTCTAACGGGCCCTGGGAGTGGAGGGAAGTGGGGAGCTAAGGCGCAGGGTGGGTTCACAGGAAGTAGGTGCCTAGCTTGGCCTCACAGAGGGGGTGGTGTGCATGGCTTCTAGTTTGCTCCCACATGGCAGCAGGACAGGAACCGAGCTTGGAGCCTAGGCACTTGAGGAGTAAGGAGCAATAGCTTGGCCCTAGTGTAGGGACTTTGGTGTTTTCGGGTTTAGAGGACTGTTTGGCTGGGGCAGTGTGTGGGTGAGATCTCTGCTTAGTAACTGTTGATTGAGGAAGCCTCCGAGGCCCAGACGAAAAGATGACTTCCGTAAGCCAGCTCTATGAGGGGAGGAGGCAGCCAGTGCTGGGGAACCCCAAACTGTGTGGTCTGGGTGAGGGTCTGCTGTGGGAGTTGGTGAGAGCAGGTTGCAGAGATAGGTGGATGACCAGAAAAGTCCCCAGAGAGGCCGGAGGGATGATGGCTAGGTGGGTGAAGGGGCTCGCTGCTAACCCTGACCTAAGTCGGACCCCTAGGACCTATGTCAGGAAAGTTAAGCATCCATTCTTGAAACTTGTCCCCCACCTCTACAAGCACACTGCAGCATGTACGCCCCGCCCTCCACAAACAAATACATGTACTGCCCAAGCAGGTGAGAAGGGACAGAAAAGGTCACAAGATCAGCCAGGTAATAATGGCTCGAAGACATGTAGGCAGTGGGCCGAGGCCCTGAGGAGTCTGTAAGTGTCTGTGTGCATGCGTGGGTGGGTGAGTGGGTAAGTAACAGTGAGGGGCCAAGCAGCTAGAGGGGAACTGAGCCACTGGGGCCCGTGGGGGACCTGGGCAGAGGCGAGGGTCGTGGTGAGGGAGCATAGGCTAACTGCTGGTGTCAACTGTCCTCCTGAGCCACTCTCTGTTGTTTCTGAGGAGTGAGTCTCTTTGGCACAAGAGAGCCCAGGGAGCCTTCTGCACTCTCTCCTAATCCCAGAGCTGCAGGGTCGGAGCACTACACCCAGCCTTTTCCCCTGAGTGATGGGGTGTGAACTCGGGTCCTCGTCTTGTGTCGTGAGCACCAGCACCCCGTGTCCACCCCTTTCACCGCCTCTCCTTCCTTCTTTTGGGCGGACTGCTTCTCATCTGGGAAGCTTGCCTGCTCCCAGGAAACCAGCTGAGCAGATAGGGCGGAATCAAAGGCCCAAAAAGGGTCCTGAAGTGGCTCGGGACAGGGATGGAGGGCTGATAGGCCAGCACCCCACATTGTGGGTGGTGACAGCAGATTCTGGGCTGTGTTGATGTATTGGGGGGGGATGAGGGGGGGGCTTGGTGGCCTGGTGGATTGGGTAGTAAGAGGTCGAGCGTAGGTGTGGGTGGGTTCCATACCCCAGCGGAGGACACTCCAGTCCCAGACACTGGAGGGTGACGTCATCAGGAAAGGCCCTGTGAGCACGGCCCTTCATCCCGGGTGGGGGGTGGGGTGGCTGTCAGCATAGGCAGGAGCTCTTCTGCAGCGTGCCCACAGGCCGTTGGCCCACAGATGGGTTATGGGGTGTGAGTCTGGGGTCAGTGCCAGGTGCTGAGGTTTGGGTGGCATGAGCTGTGACTTCTGTGTTCCTGGTGCCTGGCACAAAGTATGGATGAAGGCGTGAATGCGCCTCAGTGGTGGCAAGGAAAACGGTGGCAGTGACAGGAGCCTGGCCAGCAATACTGCGCCTCAGCCCCTGTGGCCCAGGACCCCTGAGAACTGAGGGCACCTTGCATTTCCGACTTTCTCATGTTGATTTTCCATTCTGTAGAGCCCACTGTCATGGCCTGGTCTAATCATGTGACTATCTGGTGTCTCCCTCCCGGCCGATTAGTCTGTGTTTATTGATCTGTGTTCGTTTGTCTGTTCACCCCATTGGTGACAGGCACCCAGGTTGTTCCCAGGAAAATGTGCACGCTGGGGACTGGCTTGGTGCAGTTCTGGTGGGTGTGCCCTTGAGCAGAAGACATTCTGCATGTCAGAGACGTGCCATGTTCAGCGTGTGGGTCTGTGATACTGCAGCGTGCCCACAGGCCATTGGCCCACAGCTGGTTTATGGGGTGGCATGGGCAGATGGCATCATTCACCTTGGAGCCGGAGGGCTCTGTCTGTGCCGCGTCCTCGCTGACTCTTGCCGCTGCCGCTGCTGTCTCCAGGCAGAGACATCCCACGGTGCCCTTAGCCCATTTCCCCCATGGAAATACTGAGTCTGGTTCTTGTGCTTAGCTGTTGGTTCCAACCACCTTTGTCTCTTCACCCCGTTTGCCTGCCTCTCTGCCACCTTCACTGAGCTCTTTGTGTACACTGGACGTGACGCGTCACACGTCTCTTCCTGCGGGGCGTCAGTTGGTCAGGAAGAGGTGGAAATGGGAATTTTGAGCCTCAGAGTCATTGCTGAGCCAGGCAGGCCTAGAGGTGTGAGCCTGTAATCCCGAGTGGGTCCACCAGAGGACTGCACTCGCGTAGAGCCACCCGTGGGACCTTTGAGGCCTCAGGTAGCCCTCTCAGCTGTCAGCGGTTACACCATCCATGCATCCTGAAGTCAGCCTTGCTCACGGCTGGGGCGTGACAGAGGCACAAAGTTTGTACTTAAACTGGAAAAGCACAATACCCCACAGCCAGACATGGAGCCGTGCACCTGCTGCCCCAGCACTCAGGAGGCAGAGGAAGGAGGGTGTGAGCTCCTGGCCCAGGCCAGCCGGGGCTGCAGTTACCTTGTCTTAAAAAAAAAAAGAAAGAAAGAAAGAAAGGAAAAAAGAAGGGAGGGAGAGAGGGAGGGAGAGAGGGAGTCACCTTAGTAGTTTCTGTTGGTTGTTAACAGTGGTATTTTGTACATCGTGGATTAAATTTATATCTTTAATGTCCCAGAGAGCTGGGAGTTCAGTGTATGGCTTACGTGGTATTTCTGCATGGTACTGGTGGAAATTATGGGAAGAGGGTGGAATGCCCTGGGAAGCTGCAGGTAGCTCAGCGGGGTCAGGTCTGATCCTCTCTCGCTGCCTAGCCATGCTCCTCGCTGTCCACTGACTGTGTGGCGTCACACGGGTGGCTTTCCTAGCCATGCTCCCCGCTGTCCACTGACTGTGTGGCGTCACACGGGTGGCTTGCCTAGCCATGCTCCCCGCTGTCCACTGACTGTGTGGCGTCACACAGGTGGCTTTCCTCCGTGGGAAGCTTGGCGTGCCTTTGCTGCACTATATGTACTCTTCCGGAGTGTTCACTTCTCCGTGGTGCTGAGTGTTCTGGCGTGGCTTCGAGGAACGCCACAGAGAGTGTGTGTAGTGCTCTTTGTCTTCCCTTTTGACCTCTGACCTCCTGTGTTACTTGTGTAGAGGCCGCAGTACAGACAGGTGCAGCAGCTTGCCCAGGGTCTCACTGCTACATGGGTAGAGCTCTGAAGTGTAATGCTGGCTTTGTGGGTTGCTATACAACTGTTTTAAGTACTGTTGAGGTGTCGCCATGCTGGCCCAGAGGACCTGATGTTTGTTGGCTGACCCTGACCGCTCATCTTATGGAGGAAGAAACTGAGGCTACGCCATGCTGTAAGGCAGAGCTGGCTGGGGGCCCAGGGGTCCCTCCCACCCACTTCCTTCCCTCCCCGACACACTATCCTGTGTCAGTTATGAAGCCTTCTTGCTCTGTGCCCAGCTGGTTCTCAGTGCTGCATGACTGGACACGAGCAGACACAGGGCTGCCTGGCTGCTGGCACCCAGATGCCTAGCCCACAGGCTGTCTCCTCCCCCGGGAACACTCCGTCATTTGCTGGGTCTCCGCAAGTTCATGTTCTTAGAAAGTCTGAAAGCCAGAGCAACTGGGCCCGTAGGTGGCCTGGGGCACCTGCTGCAGCTAGACCCAGAAGCTGTAGCTAGCAGGGGCCTTGGAGGTAACCGAGAGCGGGTGGCTTGCCCACATATCTCCACATCTGGCAAACCGGGGCACTCGCCAGCTTGGTGAGGATGGCAGAGCCAGGCAGTCCAAGGTGGGTGCCGACAGATCTGGGACTGTGGTGGGAGGGCTGCAGTGCTTACATCATGCAGCAAGGAGCGAGCCAGCTGTGGCTTCTGGGTCCCTCTGTGTGGAGCCAGCAGGGCGTGTGCTACTGATGTGTGGGGCTGTTGAGGCCTAGACCCAGGTCCTCAGAGTGGGACTCACAGGCTCCTGGAGCAAAGCAGGTACACACGCTTCAGATGCCGCCAGACCCTACACCCTGCACACGCCGCTGGCAGAAGGGTGCAGACCAGGGAAGCCACTGTTTTGGTGCTGAGAGCACTCAAGTAGCCTCCAAGGTTTGAAGCATTGAAGATCCTTTTGTGTAGAGCAGAGCTCAGAGAGGAAAAAGAACTCCCCCCAAAGGCTGTCCAGTGCACCCCTGCAGGCTCCCAGGCCTCTTCTGCTTTGCCCTTAAGGCCCTGTGGCCTGCCCCCAAGGCCCTGCAGCCTGCTTCCAGCCTCCTGTATGTTTGATTGCCTGGTGATCACCAGCCTGGCTGGCACCCAAGGAGCAGGCAGGCTGCAGGGGTGGGGTGTAGCCTGTAGGAGCTATGCTGTGCTTTTACCCAGCGGTACTGGGGGGGGGGGGCTACAAGGGACAGAGAGCCTGGGAGGGATCTTGGCAGACACGTGCCCTGCGTTGCTTCACTGTGGCTGCCTAGTACCCAAGTCTAGATTTGCCTTCTTGTGTCTGCTGGGTTGGCGTTGCGTGTCCTGCAAAGGGCCTTCCAGGGAGACTGAAATGCTTGGGGCCTGAAGTGTTGTAAGTTTTGATCACTGATTCTTTTTTTCCCTCCAATTTCACCTGTTGAGCAACCTTAACTCTGAAATTTCAACTGCTCCAAAACTGGAAACCTTGTAGAAGTTTTGTTGGTGCTCAAGAAGTGTTAGGTTCTGCCGGGTATGGTACCCCACACCAGAAAACTGGGGTTCTGCCGGGTATGGTACCCCACACCAGAAAGCTGGGGTTCTGCCGGGTATGGTACCACACACCAGAAAGCTGGGGTTCTGCCGGGTATGGTACCCCACACCAGAAAGCTGGGGTTCTGCCGGGTATGGTACCACACACCAGAAAGCTGGGGTTCTGCCGGGTATGGTACCACACACCAGAAAGCTGGGGTTCTGCCGGGTATGGTACCCCACACCAGAAAGCTGGGGTTCTGCCGGGTATGGTACCACACACCAGAAAGCTGGGGTTCTGCCGGGTATGGTACCCCACACCAGAAAGCTGGGGTTCTGCCGGGTATGGTACCCCACACCAGAAAGCTGGGGCCGTGTCTCTAACAAGGCCAGCTTGAGTTACATGGTAACACCTTGTCTCCAAATAAACAATCAGGAGTTTTCAAAGCTTTGGACTTTTAGGTTAGGACTGTTTGGCCCACAGGGATGGCACTAGTGAGGAGGCTCCAGCAGGTGAGCTGCACTGTCTTCCTTTTCGTCCTCCAGTCCGAGGACTGAACTCTACAAGCACGGGGCGGCTGCTCTGCTTTTCAAATGTGCACTGGGGTGGGGCTCAGTCACAAACATTCAGCACACACGGGCCACAGGTTCAGCCCGGCTCTGCAGAATAGGCAAATGTTGGACGGGGTACTAGCTCAGGCACTGCATTACAGTAGGTGCTGGCCGTGGAACTTGGCCTAGCTCAGGTGTAGGAAACAGAATTCAGTGTCCTATTGGAAGTCTCATGGGGAAACTGAGTCCCAGAGCAGAAGGTGGCCTGGTGTGTGAGTGGTACGGTGGGGTTTGCGCCCGCTCTCTCATTGAGGGAGTTGCTCTGCCCGTTCTCAGATGCCTCACAGATTCATGGGTAGCTAAGCTGAGGCCCCTGTCCTCAGGATACCACAGGAGAAGCCCCGTGTCCCTGGGGGTGGCGTTCTTCCACCAGGAGAGAAGCTGGCATCAGCAGAGTCTGAGCCTGGCCTGGGTCCTCACAGAGCTGCCTCCAAAGTGCTGGAATTAAAGGTGTAACCGCTTTAACCTGCAGTAGCAGCCCATGAGCATCTTAAACTGGGTTCTACTAAACGCAATGCCGTGCTCTTGAAAACCATATTTGCATGTGTCTGACAGGCATCACGGTGAGCCATGTGCCCATGTGTGGGAGCAGGTCGTCGGTGGTGCCACTCAGTTGCCTTGCCCCAGTGTCCTCAGCAGCCCTATGGTGAGAGCTGCTGGATCCATTTCACATGGGGTGGAAGCTGAGGCCCAGAGAGGCCAAGCGCAACAGAGCAGTCCGCCCACTGTTGTCCCCTTCCCCCTCCCTGCCTGGCACTGTCACTCTGTCCTCTCTCTCCCTTTTCCACTGTTGATGGGCTAATGCGGCTTCCTTCCTCCCGTCCTCCTACGCAGGCGGATCATGCAGAGCCTGTGGTCAGACTCAGAGCTCAGAGGGCTGGCTGGGTCCTCCTGTCTCAGTCTCCAGCATGCCAGGGTCAGGAGCAAGGGCTTCGCACATCAGGGGTCCTGTGCATTCAGAGCCCAGGGATTTAGATTGAAAAAGACTTCCAACTTATTTAACAGCTCAGTGTTGGTGACAGGTGTGTCACCAGGACAGACCTTGTGTGTTTTTGTGGCACATTCCCACGACCTTAGACCTGCTCACCTGGCTGGTGCCACCTGGGAGGGACCTGATCCCACTTGGCCCTTCTCGCTTGAATGCTCTGTTGCTCCTGTGTGCTTTCTTTAAGCGTCTGTATTTATCTGTCACGTCTATATCACTCTCTGACTGGCATCTGCAGAGTCCTGAGATGAGGGTGTGTGTTTGCGGGGTGGGGGGTGGGGGTTGAGAGTCTGTGGATTGGACAGTGTTAATACCAGGTGGACCCTGTAGCCCCCCCACCCCTGCCTTGGGGACCAGCCTCTCATCTCCTGTCCCCTCACAGAGTCTGCCTGTGCCATCAAGGAGGCCCATGTGCTGCTGGCTCCAGCTTTGCTGTGGGTGCGTCTGTCCTTACATCGGGTACCACTTGTAGGCTGCTTGGGTGTGGTGACTTCTCCTGGCCAACCCATGCACCCGTCTTGCCCCCACCATCCCGTGCCCCTGGGCTGCTGCTCTGCTGTTAGACTCCACCTGTGGGCAGGAGCCTGCCTGTGCTTGCTTGTAAGGCACACAGCCGTAGTCACTGTCACCGCCCGAGCTGTGTGCTACCCACTTCAGATGTGCTTTTGAATACAACAACACACATAGGAGTTGCTGGCTCAGAGTCACACCGCTAGTGTGAGCCAGTCATGGAAAACTGTCTGCCTAACTTCGGACACAAGACAGCCACTGTCATAAGACATGATGTCACATTCCCCATGGCCAGCCCACGGGAAGCACACACTGCATGCAGGGTGTGTGACCTAAGTGGCATTTCAGAGAGAGTGGGCCGGGAGGCAGCACTTGCTAAAACGCAAACCCTGGGTCGTACTGTGTCTTCTGAGTCAGCTATGTGTGTGTGGCTTCATACAGGGTGTGCTGTGATAAGGACATGGTTCCACAGAAGGGCCACGCTGACCACGAGGTGCACGGCAGTAGCTTAACCCCCCCCCCCTTTTTTTAAATGCAGGGTTTTATGTAATCCAAGCTGGACTTAAAATTACTATGTAACCCTGGATGACCTCCAGTTTTTTTGTTGTTGTTGTTTTGTTTTATTTTTTGTTTTTGTTTGCTTTGTTTTGTTTTTTGGTTTTTCGAGATAGGGTTTCTCTGTGTAGCCTTGGCTGTCCTGGACTCGCTTTGTAGACCAGGCTGGCCTCAAACTCACAGCGATCCACCTGCCTCTGCCTCCCGAGTGCTGGGATTAAAAGCGTGTGCGCCACCACTGCCTGGCGCTGACCTCCAGTTTTTGATCTCTTGCCTCAGCCTTGGGAGTGCTGGGGTCACAGGGTCACAGGCTTGAACCACCACACGTGGTACTGCGGACCCAGGAGGAGGCCCGATTCTGCACGCTGTGTGGTTGACTTTGAGTAAGTCAAGGCTAAGTGAGCCAGGCACTGTGGTGCACACCAGGCGTCCCCCACTTGGGAAACTGAGGAAGGAGGACTCACTATGCGGCATGGGCCAGCCTGGATTCCAGAGTGAGACCCTGTTTCAACCCTCCTCCACCTGCATACTCGGTGACCGTGACAGCTGGTGACAGTGGTTTTAGTGCAGTGCAGTGTGTAGTACATATGCCACACTTTTGTGTAAGTGGCGACTATTGGGTTGTACCACAGGCACAGGAGGGAAGTGCTGTGCTGTTACCATGGCTACTGGCGGGCAAGCTGGCCCCCCGCTCCTTTATAAACTTTGTGACCACCACCATATTTGTGCCTTGTGGGACGCACGTGGATGTTCAATTTCACCTTACAGAGAAGAAATAGGACATGTAAGGGATCACACATAACCACACACTGTGGTGTCAGCCCACTGCAAGCCGAGGCAGGAGGATTGCCACAATTTGAGATCAGGTTGGGTTGCAGAGAGAAACCTTGTCGTGAGTGCTTGCTTTGTCAGTACGCTCTAAAACTGGATGGAGAGTAATGTAACGGTGACTCTTGAGGAAACTGTGAGGCCGAGGTGTGTGTGTGTGAGTGTGTGCGCGCACAGGTATGACACGTATGCGTTGTGTGTGTGTGTTACGTGTACATGTGGTGTGTGCACCTGTATGCATGTGCTTGAGTGTGTGTGTGGTGTGTGCGTGTGTGCGTGTCCCACATTGCTTGCAGTCAGACGGATAGTCCCGGCCAGGTATACAGGACTCTACCCTGTGCTCAGCCTCCACCCCCAGCTCCCTGCTGAGTGGAGACAGGATCTGTGTAGGAGGCCAAGCAGTTGTAGGAAGCTGGGCTCCAGCAAGGTCATCCTGGACCTTTCCTGTTAGTACTGTCCTGTACAAGGACCTTGGGGCCTCTCTGAACAGAGGCCCAGAATGAGGCATTGCCGCAGGCCCAGGCAAAGCTAGGCACTGAGCTGGGCACTGGGTAGACTGTCCCTAAGGGTGTGTGGTGAACAGTGCGAAGGCTTAAGAGCCTCTAGCTGCAGACTCCCCGCGCCCCCCCCCCCCGCAACCTGGGACCTGCCTGTGCCTTAGTAAAACGTGGTAATAGTTCTGTTTATGGGATCTGTTAGATCCAAAATGTATGTAAAATATATAGACCCATCCAGACAAAGTGGTACACACCCATGATCCTTGTTAGGGGGAGTCTGGAGCTCTAGGCCACCTCTCAAGTCCCCGGCTCAAAGACAACAAAATAAACCCAGCAAACTAACCCCAAAGTGCATGTGGGTTTCTCCTTAGACCTTGGTGGGCTACGAGTGGGAGGCAGTGTTCCCTGTGTGTCTGCAGGTTTTATGAAAGATCAAATATTGTGTTCCAAAATTAAGCATTTTTCTCTTTTTCTCCAAAGCTGGCCACCTGAGTCTTCCTACTGGCCTAAGAACTGGAAACCCTTTGGCCTTGCCCTAAGGTCCTGAAGTCTTGTCCTGTTTGTATTTAGTCATGAAAGTGTACACACCAAGCAGTAACCACCAGGCCAGCTTGCCACACGGTTCTGTGAGGTATACAATGAGAGCACAGCCACCTATGGTCACATGTGACACCTAAGTTGGCTTCTGTGCTGAGACAGAGTTGTTGGGCTCTCAGAGCACATCTGACCTCGTCCTTTGTGCCAGCCTGCATGCCCTCCTCCCTGTGCCAGCCTGCATGCCCTCCTCCCTGTGCCGGCCTGCATGCCCTCCTCCCTGTGCCAGCCTGCATGCCCTCCTCCCTGTGCCGGCCTGCATGCCCTCCTCCCTGTGCCAGCCTGGATGCCCTCCTCCCTGTGCCAGCCTGGATGCCCTCCTCCCTGTGCCGGCCTGCATGCCCTCCTCCCTGTGCCAGCCTGCATGCCCTCCTCCCCTGTGCCAGCCTGCATGTTCTCCTCCCTGTGCCGGCCTGCATGCCCTCCTCCCTGTGCCGGCCTGCATGCCCTTCTCCCCTGTGCCGGCCTGCATGCCCTTCTCCCCTGTGCCGGCCTGCATGCCCTCCTCCCTGTGCTACCGTCATGTTCCTCAAGCTTAACAGCAGCCATGACCTGAAATGCTTTTTCCATCCTCTCACTGCGGGCTTTCTTGGGTGGCTCCCCAATGCAGTGGATTGGTGGTCTCTGATGCCTAGGGTCGCCCTCATAACCATTCATGGGAGAGCAGGGTGGTGCAGGAGTGACATAACTGCCTGGCACCTGGTAGTTTTAGAGCTGTTTCCCTTGAGGCAGGAACACAGAGCCAGTCTGGGTTTGTAAAGCACAGGGGCCCCGGCCGCCATCCAAGGCCACTTCATAAGTGCCGCCCATGCACTGCCAGCTCCCTCTGCTCACAGCTCTTTTCTTGGGAGCTTCTTTATCTGGTGAGTGTAGGGAAATGCCAGTTTAGAAAGTACAGATGGGTTTGACCAGAATGCCACTTCCTTCCCTCCACTGTGGGTGTCTGTGCCTTAAGCTGGTGTTTCGTTCTGCATTAGCACCAGCTCTGTGCCTTTTATGTAGCCCAGGCTGGCCTTGTGTAACTGGGGGTGACCTGATCCTCCAGCTTTATCCTCTGGCTCTCACTGTGAGTGGTTCGGGCATACAGTAGGTTCCCAGGAAACACACGTCTTCTCTGAGGCAGGTGGCTCTCTCAGATCCCTCCACACTTGCTGCCCTCGTCCCTTCCCATGGCTCATGGGCAGCCTGGGGATGAGCTGAGAGCTCGTGTGATGCCCATTTTGTGACTTGCGTTAGACCAGCGTGGGGCAACGTTGAAGGACAGAGCTGAGTTTGGAAACCGACTTTTCCATTTCCTTAGCTGTGTGGTCACTTGCAGGCCACGGGCAGCACTTGCTGTGGGCAGCTGTCCCTACACAGCTTCATGACAGCCCCTTCCCACGGTCCAGGAGGCTGCTCGCGCTCACACCGCCGGTTCAAGTCGAGTGTGATAAGACCCAGAGGCATCGTCGTCAGCCCCACTTCTCAGAGGAGCCCAGAGAGGTTGGGCAATGACCAGCCAGTGTCACACAGCAGTGTCTGAATGCAGGCAGTCTGCACCATTTCTGCATCTGGCACACAAACAGAAAACCCAATAATCACACGTGCCTCATCTCAGGAAACCAGTGTGACCAACAGCGCTAGAAGCATGTTTTAAGAGAAGATGGCCCACCACCCCCGACCTCCAGGGCTCAGCAGGGAGCATCTGAATGCTGCTTTTTTAAAAATTATTTATTTATTGTATATGAGTACTTTATCTGCAGAAGAGGGCATCAGATCCCATTATAGATGGTTGTGAGCCATCATGTGGTTGCTGGGAATTCAACTCACGACCTCTGGAAGAGCAGGTGGCGCTCTTAACCACTGAGCCATCTCTCCAGCCCCTGAATGCTTTTTAATCTTTTTCTCCTGCTGTCTTTGGGTGCCAGTTGGTCTGCCTTCTCAGTGATTCCACCCTGGGGCACAGTTGCATTCGCCTGGCATCCTCACAGACCCAGCTGGCTCATAGAAGGCTGAGCCTGCCGTGCAAACACAGGGCTCATGGGAGGAGGGGCAAAGCGGAGTATGAATAGCCTCTGGCTTAGTGTGACCGGTGGTCCTCCTGTAAGAAAAGAGCGCTGTGGACCTCGCCCCTGCTTGTCAGTGTCCCCCACATCAGCGTCGTATGGCAGGGCTCAGCAGTGAGCAGAAGTTCCAGAATAGAGGCTGTGACAGTGCTCTTGTGGCTGCAGTTCTGGGGTTTGTGGTGTACTGACAGTTTTGCGGGCTGCTGCTCCTGCAGAGCTCTCTCCCTCCTGTCTCCTCCCTCCCCTGACAGCATGCACATGCTCCGCTCGCCACTGGCACGAAAGCTCTTAGTGTTTGCCCACACCCTCCGTGTGCCCTATCATGTTCTTCCGTTATTGCGAGTGTGTGATGGGGGAGGATGGGTGCCATGGTGTGAGTATGGAGGTCAGAGGACAACTCTGTGGGGCCATTTCTCTCCCTATTTCTGTGAGTCTTGAGGAGCCGAACACAGGTCGGCCTTGTGCAGCAAGCGCCGTTACCTGCTGAGCCTTCTTGCTGGCCGCCTCTCTGTGTTGTGGATCACCCCCACTGCAGTGTAAGTGCAGTGGGAATAGTGGCTCCACACTACCGTCTAGGTAAAACAGACAAGAAGTCCACACGTGTCAGCATACACAAGTCAGCACACAGGTCAGCACATACATGTTAGCACACACAGGTCAGCACACACATATTAGCACACACAGGTCAGCACATAAAGGTCAGGACACACAGGTCAGCACACACATGTTAGCACACACAGGTCAGCACAGAGGCAGTTTTCCCTCCAAGCTCAGATGAGCCTGAAAGTGCTGAGTGCACGAGACACCCACACTCCAGGGCCACAGAGGCTGGTGGCCATTCAGTCCTTATCTAGGTCAGGGCTCCCCAGGATGCTAGGCCCCACAAACCACAGGGTTTTCTGAGCCTTTGGTCAGTTATGACCAAGGCAAAGCAAAGTACATTTTATATTTTACTTGATTTGGCTGAATTGAACCTCTTCTCAACCCCGGTGGCAGTGTGCTGGTGGCCTGCGCAGAGGAGGAGGGCCATCAGGTGGCCCATGGCTCTCAGAGAGTAGTTGGTACCAGCCATGGGGTTGGCAGGCCTGGTACATGTTTAGCATTTCAGGGGCTTCTGGAGGGCAGCCAGGTTGCCTCCAGCTGCCTCTGAAGCTTCCGATGCCCTCCTGGATTGCTTGGGTTCTTCCTAGTGGATAGGCAGCCACCATGCCCCGGAGTTCAGGCTCTGAGCATCTTGTGGTGTGGGAGCGAGGTGGGACTCCTCCGGCTGGGCCTCACTGTGTTAGCAGGGCTGGATTTCCAGAGCCCAGAACAGACAGGAACAGACAAACAAAACAAACGATAAAGGTGAAGAGTCAGGGAGCTTGCAGAGATGAGGACTGACATACAGGTGGCTGCTTCTCGCTCCGTCCCATTGTGACAGAAATGACAGTCACTACTGGTATTCTGTGCCCTTCTGTCTCTGGGGCTTCCCAGCAGCCCGTGTTTATAAACAAGGGAAACTGAGGGCCCGGCCTCGAAGGTCAGGGAGGGACTCTTCATCTCTGGAGCCACGTTTTGCGCCATCCGTAGCCCAACATCTGAGACAGGACCGAGGAGGGACATAGAATGTCAGGTGTTGGGTGTGTCTATGAAGCCTGCCTTCCCCAACCCCCTCCTAGGCCCTGAGCTGCCCTCTTGGCATGCGAGGCCCACAGGGACAGAGCCTGCATCTGAAGCCAGGGCATGGGCACTAAGTTGTGAGTCTCACAGACTGAGGTGGGAAACAGGTGCGGTTAGTTTCTTGGGTTAGCTGATTAGAGGCGTTCTCTCGTGGAGCGTCAAGACGTGTGTGACTCACGCAGGCACAGGGCAGGTGGTGGGTGGTGGAGGCTGGGTACTGCCTGGCTACAGGGAATGCCGTACCTGGGTGCATGACACCCTTCGCTTCTGCGCAGAGCCAGCCTGGGTAACTACACCCAGCTTTTCCTGGATGGTGACAGGCACGCTGATGTGCTATTGACTTTTCCTGAAAGCCCAGGCCTGAGAGGAGGACGGAGGTTAGCAGGGACTCCCCACTGCAGCACAGGTCTGCACGGTCGCTCCCTTAGAGGCCACTGGGGATCCCCAAAGCCCCTCTGCCTCAGCCCACTCCTGACACAGCATCTCCATTGCTCTGCAGGGCAGGAAGCCGTGGTGAGCGGGCTGGAGGACTGGTGCTTGGAAATGAGGGCATCCATGGGAGGTGAGTCTGGTCCTGACATGGCCCCTTAAGGCCTCCATGTTCCCCACCCCCAGCCTCGGGCGGGCGAGCTTGCTGCACAGCTGGATAGTTAAGGTGCAGGACCACCAGAGCCTGATGCACACTGGGAGTGCCAGCACACAGGAAACTGCAGGAGGAGTGAGGGTTCTAGGCCAGCCTGGGCAGTAGGCTGCCTGCTACAGCCGTCATCCAGTGTTCCCGTTGTTGGGGGTGGTTACCATTAGGCCTGCTTCCCTTGGCTGCAGGAAAAAGTCTCCTGTCTACAATGTGAGCCAGCAAGTTGCAGAGGTAAGATTTGAACCCAGTTCTTCAGAACTGCCTGCCTGCTGCCTTTACTGCCTAAGAGAAGCTGTTTTCTTCTGGACAAGCCTGGGCCCTGGCTGTGCATCTCTGAGCATTCTAGAATTATAAAAACATGGAATACAGGCGAGATGTTTGCTGGACTTCAGGCTCTGAGACATGTGAATGACTTGGGGTCAAACTGGGCATGAGATAATCTTTTCCCACCCCATGTTCCCCGTTCCCTCCAGTTACTGTTATGAGCTGCCAACCACAGGCACACACACGCACACTGTACAGCCCCACTCCGCAGCAGCCTACAGCCAAAGCTCCCCCCCCCCACCTTTTCAATCCAAAGGACACTGCTTCTAATTCCAGTTACGGTGTGGTTGGTGGCTTCCGAGGGATCCTGGCTCAACTGTCATTGCAAATGGCGGAGTTCGAGGCGAGCTTTATGAGGCACGTGAAGGCATCCTTAGATGTCTGAGTGGCTCTGTCCCCTAAACATGCCTTGGGATTGGTTTTACCCATCCCAGACCCTGAACTGAAGCAGGGAGCAGCCTGCTTTTGCACTGGCAGAAGGGGATGAACAGTTTCTTTTCAGAGAGAGGTCCCTGCTGTGATCCGATGCCCAGGTTGCTGGCCCTGGGCAAGGGTGATCTGCCTCGGCAGGTGCTTCTCAACCCTGAAGCCGTTAAGCTCAGTGGACTGTCCCCAGCTTGTGGTGGAGATGGGAACCTGACTGGTCCAGGGATGGTGGCCACCCGGAGCCCTGACGGTGGCCACCCGGAGCCCTGACCGTGGCCACCCTGGCCTCAGCACATTGGCTTCCAGGCTTGCGGCTGCTTCCTCGGGTGATGTCCGTCTTCCACTTGCCGTGCCCCAGTGGGTGGACTGGCCCAGCTCTGAGCCTTTGATGATCTTTGTCAAGCCTCAAGGCTGAAATCCAGTGTCCCATCTCGCTTACCTCCCCAGACCCTCACAGGTCTCTCTCTTCCTGCGCTTTCACGGTGGCTGTTCCTTCTTCCGGGAACACCTTCCCTCCGGCTGCCTGTGAGTTCTCTGCTGTTTAGGCTTCAGCTTGAGGACCAGCCACAGCTAGGGCCTTTGCTGGCCTTCTCAGGGGACCTGTCACCTCCCAGCGTGAGTGTTGGGGGGGGGGAGTGATAGAACTGGGTAAATCTGGACCCACCCGCGTGATTCCAGCAGGGAAACAGACTCAGACACTGGCAAGGCAAAGCCCATGTGAGGTGATCAGGTTGGGCTCAGCATGCCCCCTGTCTGTGCTGACCTCCAGCATGTGTCCCCTGTCTGTGCTGACCTCCTGCATGTGTCCCGTGTCTGTGCTGACCTCCAGCATGCGCCCCCGTCTGTGCTGACCTCCAGCATTTGTCCCCTGTGTGTGCTGACCTCCAGCATGTGTCCCCTGTGTGTGCTGACCTCCAGCATGTGTCCCCTGTCTGTGCTGGCCTCCCATGCACACCCTGTCTGTACTAGCCTCTAGCTGTGGGGCCTGGGTGTCGGCAGTGACACGGGCAGGGACTGAGACGCACAGCTGACCTGCCCTCTGGCCTAGCGAGGGGAGCTGTGTTCTAATTCCTGTTCCAAGCTGTCTTCCCCCTGCTGGGTCCTGAGCCTCCCACACTGGATTCCAGCAGGCATCCCAGAGCCGCCCGCAGACTTGGTCCAGCCCTTTGCACTGTCCTCGTTCTATTCCCTTCCCTTCAGCCCCGGGGCGCCCTTCCTCAGACTCTGTTCCTGGCTGGGGCACCCTTCCCAGCACCCCGCTGTGGCTCAATCCTGCTGTGCTGGCTTCCAGCTGGGACTCCACTTTCTCCCCTCTGGGTCTTTCTAGAGCGTTGAGCTTATTACCACACCATGCAGGTCCCCTGTAAGCTCCCCACTTCTTCACCAGGGTCAGGGTTAGGGTTAGGATTGTTAGGGTTAGGGTTACAGTTGTTAGGGTCAGGGTCAGGACCGTTGAAGCCGTTGTCCTTGCTGCCTGTCTTCCGTCTTCCCCGTCCTGGGCTTGGTGCACGGACTTCACTGCCAACTTGCTGAGCAAGTCCCAAGTGCAGATAGAAGAAAGGTCAGTGCTGAAGGACGCCATCCCTGCCATGTGGCACAGGGGCAGGCCAGCTGGACCCTGGCTCAGTTGCTTCTTCATCGGGTAACTGGGCCTCTCTCCTAGCCTCAGTTTCCTCCTGGGTGCTAGACCCTGACCATCAGGCACTCATCCCATCATTATTAACTGAGCGATGAGGAGGAGGCAGGCGTGCGCAGAGAGCCGGGACACAGTTCCCGTCTGTACTGCAGGAACCAGGCAGCCCTGCGGGTTACTTTCTGTGCTGTTGTTTGTTTTAAGACAGGCTCTCCTGGGTCTCAGGCTGGCCTCAAACTCCTCATCTTTCTGCCTTCACCTCCTACATGTGGGGTGTCACAACCGTTAGCCGCCATGCCTAGTTTATGTGGCCCTGGGCCGGGGGGTGGTCAAGCCCCGGGCTATGTGCGTGCTAGGCAGGCACTCCGCCCTCTGAGCTGCAGCACCACCTCTAGTACTTACCAGACCAAGGGCACCTGATACGGCTGGTGAGAAATTAAACCAGGTCTGGGTTGTAGGGTTCACAGCAAGACTGAGGCTGTGACAATTTTATTGAGAGCAATCAGACTTTTTTTTATACTCTTATCAGAAACAGAATACAGTGGCAGTCGCTAGGATCAATACAGTTGTCGTTGCCAGGATACAGTGATGTAAGTTACACAGGATACACAGGACTAATGTCTGAGGCCAGCTGTCCTCTCAGGCTTCCGAGCTTCCGTGACTACTGAGGGAGCATACAGAGAAACGCAAAGTGGCCCGAACGTTCACTGCCTGAGGGGGTGCCTCAGTTTCACAGGCACTGAAAGGCACACAGTGCCCACGAGTCATGGACTCTAACATGAACAACCCGTGACGCATGCCTCTCGAGGCTGAGAGCCCAGGCCAGTTCCATGGTTCCCTGCACCCAGCCCCTACTTTTTGTTTTCATACACACGGGCTTGAACTTGGAATCCTCCTGCCTCAGCTTCCTGAGTAGCTAGCATTTCTGACATTTTGTTTTGTTGTTTTTTGAGACAGGGTTTCTCTGTGTAGCCTTGGCTGTCCTGGACTCACTTTATAGACCAGGCTGGCCTCGAACTCACAGTGATCCGCCTGCCTCTGTCTCCCGAGTGCTGGGGTTAAAAGCGTGTGCCACATTTCCAACATTTTTATAATAACCACCTTCACTGTCCTCAGCTGAAACACTGGTAGGGAATTCCAGCTGACCAAGGCACCACAGCCATTGTGGTGAGAGGATTGAGTCTTGCTGTCCACCCGAAGCTCTGAGACCACCGTGGTCCCCTGGGTGGAGGCGCGGGGAGCACTAGGTAGGTGTTTTCACCTACTTGTCACCCCAGCATTCTGTTTGTGTCCTGATGGGCCTGCTGACACTGTCCCTCTGTCCACAGATGCACACCTGGTGGGACCGCTGACCCGTCGATGAGGCGGGCCCCCTGGCTGGGCCTGCGCCCCTGGCTGGGCATGCGCCTGTCAGTGCGTAAGGCGCTGCTGGCCACCGGCTGTGCGCTGGCCCTGGTGCTCGCAGTGCAGCTCGGGCAGCAAGTGCTGGAGTGCCGGGCAGTGCTCGGGGGCGTGCGGAACCAACGGAGGATGCTGCCAGAGCAGGAGGAGCTGGTGATGCTGGGTACCGACCACGTGGAGTACCGCTACGGCAAGGCCATGCCGCTGATCTTCGTGGGCGGCGTGCCACGCAGCGGCACCACCCTCATGCGTGCCATGCTGGATGCTCACCCTGAGGTGCGCTGTGGGGAGGAGACACGCATCATCCCTCGAGTGCTGGCCATGCGGCAGGCCTGGTCCAAATCCGGCCGGGAGAAGCTGCGGCTGGACGAGGCGGGCGTGACGGATGAGGTGCTGGATGCCGCCATGCAGGCCTTCATCCTGGAGGTGATCGCCAAGCACGGCGAGCCGGCGCGCGTGCTGTGTAACAAAGACCCCTTCACGCTCAAGTCCTCCGTCTACCTGGCGCGCCTCTTCCCCAACTCCAAGTTCCTGCTGATGGTGCGGGACGGCCGGGCCTCTGTGCACTCCATGATCACTCGCAAGGTAACCATCGCAGGCTTCGACCTCAGCAGCTACCGAGACTGCCTCACCAAGTGGAACAAGGCCATCGAGGTGATGTACACACAGTGCATGGAGGTGGGCAGGGACAAGTGCCTGCCTGTGTACTATGAGCAGTTGGTGCTGCACCCGCAGCGGTCCCTCAGACGCATCCTGGACTTCCTGGGCATCGCCTGGAGCGACACCGTCCTGCACCATGAGGACCTCATTGGCAAGCCGGGGGGCGTCTCCTTGTCCAAGTGAGTGGGGCCCCCACAGCTCCTCCCAGGCCCCGGGCGGCAGTCGAGTCTGCCCTTCTTGAGCTGTGCTACCTTAGGCAAGTGTCTGTGCCTCTCTGAGCTTCAGCATCCTTCTGTGTAACGGGAAAGGAGTTGGGAATTGGGTGCCTGGAAGCAGAGTCTTGCCCCCGAGGGGTCTGTCCTCCAGTGTTGCCTTCTTGTGCTATTGAAAACGCACAGACGGTGCGTGGGAAGCGTGCGCTGCGGCCGACGGCCAGGCATCCGTAGGAAGCTGGCGTACGCGGGGACTTGCAGCCTTCGTATTAGTACTTGATGTTTTCTTTCCTCAAGAACAAGATGCTGGTGCTAGTCATAGAAATGACAGTTACCTTTAGGGAAACACAGGCAGGGATGGCTCAACAGTAAAGGGGCAGAGACTGAGTGTGAACCCCAGAACCTACATAAAAATGGAAGGAGAGAAGCAACTCTACAAGGTTGTCTGTCCTCTGACGTCCACACACACTCCATGGACACACACACGTGCATGCGCACTCGATATGAGTGCACACATAATAACGATAACTAGACAAATTGAAAAATAGTACAGGGGGCTGGGGGATGGCTCAGCCGGTGTAAGGTGCTAGCTGCGCCACCATGACAGCCAGGTCCAGCTTCTCTGGCACCCGCATGGGTCCAAAGGCCAGAACGCAGATGCTGGACGTTCACGGGCCAGCCTAGCCAAACACAGTGAAGTTAGGGGGAGGTGGAGAGGAGAGTGAGGACATCAGCATGTACTACACAGATGAGTAGGCATGTGCGCGCACTCACAAGCATGCGTAGTGCACACACGCTCACACGCATGCACAAGTGAAGGGAGCCGCACTGCATCACTAGTGCACACTGTTCTCACCACAGTGCTGTCGCCCAGTGTGTGCCGCATCCCTGAGGCACAGCGCCCAGGCTGCACTCACAGCTGATGGGGTGGGGCTAGCCAAGAGCCAGGGCTGCCCAGCCTTCCTGCTGCCCTAGCCGGTAAGCAGGGAGTGTCCGCCAACCTGACAAGACTGTCCTCTCTCCCCAGGATCGAGCGGTCCACAGACCAGGTCATCAAACCCGTGAACCTGGAAGCCCTCTCCAAGTGGACTGGCCACATCCCTGGGGATGTGGTGAGGGACATGGCCCAGATCGCTCCCATGCTGGCTCGGCTCGGCTATGACCCGTATGCAAACCCGCCCAACTATGGAAACCCTGACCCGATTGTCATCAACAACACACACCGGGTGAGTGTGTGTGCACACACAGGGGTGTGAGCGTATGCTTTGGCAGTAGGCCACTCCAGTCTCGGCTCCTGAGCAAGTGTTCTGCCCAACAGACATAACAATACAGACCTGGGTATTTCCACTCTGGCTTGAGCCAGAAGAAAGCTCAGAGCCCACAAGTGTCCACCCCCACTCCCCCTGGCTTCTCATGGTGGCTGACTTTGTGTCTCAGGTCTTCTTTACATGTAATGTCCTGTTTCCCCGGCTACTCGTGGTCACGTGTTACCTTATTTGCCCTTCCTTGCTGTCTCCTTCGCTCTTTCTCCACATGCGTTGAGCCCGTCAAGTCTTGGGAGCAAACATACAGAAGGAAAGAATGGACCGCGCTGTTGTCCCCTGAGTTACTGTGTTGATTTCTCAGGCCGGAAGCTGTTGAAATTACCGTTTTCTGTGGTGACAATGGTTAAGGGAAGTGGCTTTGATGAGGCGTTTTATAAGCACAGCTCACTAGCTCACCGTCATGTCTGCTTGGCGCCCTCCAGCTTTGAGAGCTTTATCTCAGCATCCACACCGGTGCCTGGCGCTTAGAGTTCGCTGCGCCGTAGCATGGTGGTGAGGCTGACGCATTGATTGCGACTAGTAGCTATTGGGGTGTCTGCACACCATGCGTCACAGAGAGACTCAGGGCGCAGTTTTGTATTTGTATCTAAGGTGTGTGGAGGCCATACTGTGTGTGTGGTGTGCACAGGCACTCTGATACTCGTGTGGCGATGGATGCCCCTAAATGTGCTCCCCACAGCGTTGCCCGTGCCTCTGTGGAGAGTGTCTCACTGTGTAGTGCAGAGCAGCCTCACACCTGTGCTCCTCCCGTGGCCACGGGTGTGCTTCCCCTCAACCTCAATTTCAGTGCTCTGGGTGTTGTTTTGATGTGTTTCACTGAGGCATGGTCTTGCTGTGTTGCTCAGTTCCTGGGCTGACACCATCCCCCTGCCTCAGCCTCCTGAATAGCTAGAACCCCAGGCCTGCATTACAATCCCCAGTTAGCCCAAAGAAGTCTTGGTCGCCTCCCTGGCCCTCATTCACGTCTCGTCCTCTGCGTGTGCCATGCTGGGGCTGAACCCACGTGCTCTGCCACTGAGCTACAGCCCAGCCCTGATCTCTCCTTTAACAAAGAAAACACCTTAGGCCATCCAGGGCTCCAGCCGCTTTGCCTCATGAATGTCTAGGTGTGTACAGAGGCGCAGACCTGACTAGCAGCCCCACTGCAGCGGCACTGTGGGCGTTCCCAGGGAGGCTGTGATTGTGCCCGGTTTTGTTTTGTTTTGTTTTAAGATTTGTTTATTATGTATACCGTGTACGCTTGCAGGCCAGAAGAGGGCGCCAGATCACATTATAGGTGGTTGTGAGCCAGCATGTGGTTGCTGGGAATTGAACTCAGAACCTATGGAAGAGCAGACAGTGCTCTTAACTAAAAACTATTAGTTCTTATTCAAAAACATTGTTCTTTCAATTCCGTTTTTGTGTTTTATATTCCTTCTCCTACAGAAGCTCCACGTGACCCGTGTTGTAGAGCACAAATGTGGGTAGTTGGCTTGTGTCAGTAAAAATGAAAAGAGGCTAGCTGTGGTCATGGTAGAGGCCTCACAGTGACAGAAACACACAAGTGGCCGCAGCAGCAGCAGGAAGGCCCACTGAGGGCCCCTCCTTTTAACTTTTATTTTATGTGTGTGTTTGCGTGCGTGCGTGTGTGTTGTGAGTGCAGGTGTGTGGTTGGTCACTGTGGCTGCAAGCCACAGGCGGCTGTGATACAGGGGTTAGGCCACACCGAGGCTGTTCATGGAAATGCAAGTGAGTGGGTTTGAAGACTTTGGCCCTGAACATGTCAGGCTTCTCATTAGTCATGTTTATGCAGAGCCCATGTTGATTTGTTCAAGGTCTCCACACACCAGGTTGAATGAGCGATATTTGTGTTAATGGGTAAAGCCCCACAGTTGGGCCCCATTGGACTTGCGCTTGGCAGCCTCGGGTGGCTCTGCCAGGGCGCTGTCCGCCCCGCAAGGCTTCAGTCTCCCTCTGCCCGAGTGCCTTTCCTCCCCATGGAACCTGGCTGGCTTTACTTGTCCTTCGGATCTCACCTTCATGGTGAGACCTTCATGGCTGTGGGAACCCTCGGCCACTCCCAGTCACACCCCTTTGCCTTGCTGCCTTCCTGCCACATCCTTGGCTTCACATGCCTGTTATGTGTCCTGTTATCTGCCTGCCACCCGTGCCCCTGCCGGAGTAGATGCTGCAGGGAAACAAGAGCTTCAGTCGCCTGACTGACGCTGTCCCATGTACAAGCAATGAGAGGTGCTCAGCAAATGTTGCTGAGGGAAGACGGGTGGTGGGTGGGTGGATGGATGGACAGGTGGACAGACAGACAGGACAGATGATGGATGGATCTGCGATGGGTAGATGGGTGGGTTGATAGGATGCATAGGTGAAGAGAGGGGTGTGGGAGAGAACTGTGTAACTGACAGGAGGGTGGGAGGAGAGCTGGAAGGCCAAGGATGGGCAGGTGGGTGGGTAGCTGGATAGAGGAGTCAGTGATGACCTGGATTTTATTCTCTGCCCGTTTCTCCCACAGTGACACTTGTCTTCTTTCCTAGGTCTTGAAAGGAGACTATAAAACGCCAGCCAATCTGAAAGGATATTTTCAGGTTAGAAAGCCCAGAGCAGGGGTCTGCTTTCCGTTGTCCTGTCTGGACTGCAGCTTGTAGTTGGTCCATGGCTGCTCCACTTTGATATGGATGGATGGATGGAGGGGTGGGTAGATGACACTTCCTTGTCATAAGCAGAGTAGAGCTGGGTCAGAGGGGTATCTGAGTGATTGTAGTCACAGCCAATCCCAGCAGTTCTTTTCCTAAGCTGTCCTGCTCCTTGTGTTCTGGCTGAGAGATGGCTATGGACTCTGTGAGGGCTTTCTGTTTCTAACTTACACCCCATCTTGTTAAGGTGACAGTTGCCAGGCACATCCCCAGACACACTTTTCTGTATCAGGAAACGAGAGCTGAGGGTCATGGGGCATGTAACTAAGGGGCCACGAACCACACGTCCCCATGTGTCTCACAGCTGAGCCCACCATCCCTGAGTTGTCCCTGGGGCAGGGGCGGGGAGTCCATAATTGTGAGGACGAGTACAGCCTCCGCCCTCTCACACATGGGCTTATGCTCTGCCACCGTTAAGGCTCCTTCGGGCCTAAGATGGCAGTCTTTCTTTTTTTGTTTTTGGTATTTTGGTTTTTTGAGGCAGGGTTTCTCTGTGTAGCCCTGGCTGTCCTGGACCAGTCTGGCTTCGAAATCAGAGATCCTCCTGCCTCTGCCTCCCAGAGTACTGGGATTAAAGGCATGTGCTGCCAGGACTGGCAGGATGTGTCTTTCAAATGACGAGACAATCCTGAGATGAGTGATCTTGCATATATCTTTATTTTTATGTGTGTGGTAGTGTGTGTTTGTACACATGTTTACATGTTCACAAGAGGCCAGATGTGAACATCAGGCACCCTCCTCAGTCTCTCTCTCTTCACACACACACATCTTTTCCACCTTGTATTTTGAGACAGTCTCAGTGAACCTGGGGCTCAGTGTTCGGGCTGCATCAGCTAGCCAGTGAGCCCTAGGGGTCCTCCCACCTCCACCTTCCCAGCCGTGTGCCTCTGTAACCCCTTATCCTAAGTGGGTGCTGGGAATCCGAACTCAGGTCCTCATGCTTGCATGGCTGGCACTTGACCAACTGAGCCATCTCCCCAAACTGTGTTTCATTCATTTTAGAAAAATAAAGAGCGAGCCACCCTATGGCAGTTGACGTGTATATATATATTTCATGCCTTTTATTTTTTAATTTTTTGAGACAAAGTTTCTCTGTGTAGCCTTGCCTGTCCTGGACTTGCATTGTAGACCAGGCTGGCTTTGAACTCACAGGGATCCACCTGCCTCTGTTTCCCGAGTGCTGGGATACACCTTTTAAAAAAAGATTTATTTATTTATTATCTATACAGTGCTCTGCCTACATGTGTGCCTGCCCACCAGAAGAGGGCACTAGATCTCATTATAGAGGGTTGTGAGCCACCATGTGGCTGCTGGGAATTGAACTCATGACCTTTGGATGAGCAGGCAGTGCCCTTACCCCTGATCCATCTCTCCAGGCTGGCAGTTGCCATCTTAATGGTCAGATTATCTTGCCCTTTTTGGCCTGCTGTGTACGGTCTTGTGCTGGTTGACTCTGTCTCCACGGCATGCCCTGCTGCCTTGCAATCCCCTGCCTGCTGTGTGGGGTCCTGACCTTTTTGGATGACCACAGTATGCCTGCCCAAACTGGCCCAAACTGGCTCCATTGCTTTTTCCGTGAGTTCTAGATTTTGCGATATTTCATGAGATGTCCTCCTAGATTACAGCTTTCTTTTTTAAAGATTTATTTATTTATTTATTTATTTATTTATTACATATTACATATACAATGTTCAGCCTGCATGTACACCTGCAGGCCAGAAAAGGACATTAGATCCCATTATAGATGGTTGTGAGCCACCATGTGGTTGCTGGGAATTGAACTTAGGACCTCTGGAAGAGCAGCCAGTGCTCTTAACCTCTGAGCCATCTCTCCAGGCCCCTAGATTACACCTTTAAGGCCTGGGTCAGCACTGGGGTGGAGGCCTGGGAAGGTGGAACAGACAAACAAACAAAACATGGCTCTGTCACCTAGGAGATCCTAGGGACACAGCTACAGTCATCCTGTCCTGAGCACAGTGTGTCGTGTGTGTGTGTGTGTGTGTGTGTGTGTGTGTGTGTGACGGGTTCAGCGGAACCCCCTCATCCATCATTTGGCCTTGACCCCTTCGCCTGCCTGTCTCCCTGCAGGTGAACCAGAACAGCACCTCCGCACACCTGGGAAGTTCGTGATTTCCAGGTGAGCTTTCCTGCCGCCTCAGTGAGGTTCCCAGCCGTAGAGTGCCAGCCTCTGAACTGTCTCTCAGATGTGTCCACTAAGGTGGACAGTCCCAGCCCCATCTCGTTTCCATGGTGACTGGCCAGGGAGCTATTTATAGAATGGAAGCTTGGTCTGGGCTCTGGATGGGAGGTGTGGTCGGTAGGGATGGATGCTGGACCAACCAAAGGTGGCTTCTCCAGTCCTGGGGAGGAGCCAGAAGGACCATGGAGACAGAAATCCTAAGCAACATCATACCTAGTGGAGCCTGTCACACCTACACAGAAAACAGATAACGGCCTTGGCACAAAGCAGTGAGTGCTGTCACAGTTGTCCTCATGGGACTCCAACAAGAATGCCCAGGTGTCAGGCCACATGCTGCTTCCCGCATAGGAGACAAGGGACGCACAGCTCCACCCCACAGAGAACCCTATGGCCCTCCTTGTCACAGCTCCACCCCTACAGAGAACCCTGTGGCCCTCCTTGTCACAGCTCCACCCCTACAGAGAACCCTATGACCTTCTGTGTCACAGGAGGTGGCTGACTTCCTCCAGTGTCATTTGCAGGTGTGGCTCTTTCAGAATGATTTTAAGTGCCTGTTTTGTTGAGAGGTAGGGAAAGGGACTTTTAGCTGAGGACATCCAGTCTCTGTGGCTGCCAGAGCTCTGTCAGCAGCTGTGCTGGTGGTTTCATCCCAAAGAAAGAGCCTGGAAGAGACAGCTGCTCCCCTCTGACTCCTGTTTCCCTCACCTCCTGCAAGTCTGTTAGAGTCCTAGACCAGCCCATTTCCAAAGCCAGCTCTGCCCTGATTTCACTGTTTAAATGAAATGCCACATCCAGGGCCTGCCCAGCCAATCCGGTGTGGACTGGCCTGGAACAGGTGCTGATAACTCTTGTTTCTCTGAAACTCATTGTATTTAACACATAATTTTGGGGGAAGTGGGGCTGTTGAGGTCAGGGCTTCATGCACTTCAGCCACCTTAGGCTGGCACATGCAGGCACGCGCAGGAGCTGTATTCCTAGCACACCCCCCGCCCCTTTACTTTGAGATGGGATCTCATTAAGCTGCCCAGGGTGGCCTTGAACTCATCCTGTGTCCATACCCTCAACAGGCTTTCAATCTGTTATCTTCCTGCCTCGGCCTTCCCGGGCTGCTGGGAAGACAGGCTGATGCCGCCAGGCCTGGCCTCGTTTGTTCTTTGTAAACCAGAGAGCAGGATCGTTGAGGCCAGGTTAAAATGTAGGTGAGAACCCAAGAGCCAGTTTTCAACTTAGATTCTTCCCAGCCTTCTGGCATGTACATATACGAAACCTGTGCACTCCTAGGAGTGTGCAGAGACCTGTATCGTCTCTTGGCCTCTGTGGGCACATGCACCTACATGTGCACAGACACACTAACAATAGAGTAAGTCCCATGCGGCAGCTCACACCTTTCATCCCATCACTCGGGAGGCTGGGACAGCTGGATCTTTGTATATGGAGTTCTACTACAGCCAGCGTTACAGAGAGACCCTGTCTCAAAAATGAAAATGAAATAAAAAAAGAAATGCTCTATTTCAGCGTCGCCCCTGCTGACACACTTCCCCTCTCTCAGTCTCTGCACTCTGCCTCGGAGGCCAGAGTCCTCGTCCTGCACCTGGAAGTCGGCTGACCTGAGCACATTGCTCTCTGCCGTGCTGTGGCCTGAAGAGACGGAGCGTCTGTTTGTCTCAGCGAACACAGCCTCGGAGCCTCTGCTTCAGGGTGGACATGGAGGAAGAGAGGCTGCTTCAGCTTCAGGAACTTGGGAATTTTCTATTTTTTTCTCCTTGAGAACTTTTTTTTTTAAAAAAAGAATTGAATTTGCTATCTTCCCTAATGGACAGGCTCCTTTGCTGGCCTCGTTTCCAGGAGCAAGACCTGTGACCCGTGCCTCTCCTTCACTTGACTTTGACCTTAAAGAATCTATTTAAGAGTTTAATATATGGGCTTTCCTCCATTCTTCAGTCCTACTCAGTTTCACAGAGAAAAGAAATTAATTATTTGAATAAAGGAAGCAGGCTGCTGTCTGTGCCTTACTTCATACGGAGTGAATAGATTTCTTCTGTCCTCTCATGAACGGGTGACAGGTGACACTGGAGAACACGTCCATGCTCCCGTGGGCACCGCTGAGCTCCTGTGATCCCCATAGGACGAGTTGGCAGAGTCTAGAAAGACCAAAGTCGGGGGGGGGGGTCTCTTCTGGTAAAGTTTGTGTGCACTTGGGCGGTCTCGCCACAGGATGTATGGCCACGCGCGCAGAGCATTCAGCTGAGCTCTCACGCTCGGGCCCACTTTCTTCCCACCCTGGGCCTGCTGAGTTCACTGCACCTCGTGGTCCCTGGATGCTCTGTAACCAGCTGGGCCAAGAAGAGCTTTGTAAGGGCTGAGAAGCGCTCACACCTCTTGCCTCACTTCTTGGGCTGAGCTGTGAGGTTCAGGGAGGCCATGGCTTGCCGTGTCCTGGGGATATGGACTTGAGAGGCAGGCTGCCTTCTGAGTTGCTCTGGTACCTTACATAAGCAAGAGAAGATCTCTATTGGCCCATAGTTTCCATCACGGCAGGACGCACGTGACCGATGCTCAGGTCACAGCACTGAAGCAGAGAAAGGGAGTGAGTGCCAGCGTCAGCTGGCTGCCTTCCCTTCCTCATGAGTCTGAACCCCCATCCTGTGGCATGGCTGCCCACCTGCGGGCTGCCCACGTGGCTTTTAGCACTCCATCTCTGGAAAGCCCCTGGCAGACATCCCCGGAGCTCTCCAGTCCCCCAGGTGCCTCTACATCCTGCCAGGCTGGTGATAAAAGTTACTTGATGACTCTGGCAGGTGGCGGGTGCCTCTGCAATCCGTCCATACAGTGCAACGTCCTGAACCGATGTGATTACTAAGAGCAACCAAGGTGGCACAGCGAGCGATGCTCCTGTGTGGCTGCGCGTGACTCTTCAAGCTAGTGAGAGTGGCCGGGCCTCGGAGACCCTTCCTTCCTTCCTTATTAATCTGCCTCCTGTGTTTGTGTATGGGCGTGCCAGGGCACCCGTTACACAGAGCACACGTGGAGGTCGGAAGACAGTATGGAGGAGCCCGTCCTTCCACTTGTAGGTCTAGGGACTGAGCTCAGGTGGGCAGACTCGGCAGTGAGCACTTGTGCCCCTGCCTCCTGAGTTCCTTTCTTTTCAGCTTCTGTCGCCACAATCAGTTTGCCCAGTCTGCCTCCTTCCACATGACCCTTCCCTGCTGGGACCAGGCAGTCCTGACCTCTGTGCACATCCATACAGCCTGCCCCTGTAGCCTCAGTTTGGCCTTTACAGGATGTGGCAAATAATACCTGAGAAGGGCTGGAGAGATGGCTCAGCGGTTACGAGCACTCAACTGTTCTTCTAGAGGTCCCTGGTTCAATTCCCAGCCCCACACGGAGTTTGTAATTGTAACTCCAGTTCCAGGGGATCTGGCACCCTCACACATATAAAAAAAATGCAAATAGATCTAAAATAATACTACCCAAGAAAACTGTGCTGACCACTCAGCCAGCTTCTAGCCAGTCATGGTGTACTGTAGTGAGTTGGAAGCCAAGCTAGACAATGAGACACTGATTCAAAACATTTAAAAATATTTAAATTTGTATATGTGTGTGTGGGCATGTGTGGGATTACAAATACTACTGCGTCTAGCTTTACATGCATTTTGGGGATCCAAACTCATGTCCTTCATACAGGAGAGTCTAACAATGGTTTGCACACTGTCTCCCTATGCGAGGCATTTTACGTCACAGGGAAGAGATTCAAAACATCCAGGAGGGAGTAGGATCATTGAAATGGGGCTCAGTGGCATACACACACGCACACACACACACCGTCTTCCTGGGGCTGCAGAGATGACTAGGGAGATTCAGTGGCTAGCTTCAATGTCAACTTGCCACAAATTAGTCACCTCAGTAGTGAGCTTCCCTTCCCGTGCATGGAAAGGTGCCTTGATTGTAGGTGGCACCCTCTGGTAGCAGTCCTGATAAAGGGAGATTTTGAAAGAAAACTCATCTGCCCTTTGCTCTAGTGGCCTCCCGCTCACCCGCTCACCCTCTCACCATTGTGTTGATGAACGTTTGAACCAGAGAGTCTGGGCTTCTCTGCGGGCGACCAGCGGCTCTTCAAGAGCCTTCCAGAGTGTCTGAAGCAGATGAGATTGCTGAGGTACCGCTTTCAGGGACTGAGCAACTACTGGGCTGTCAAGGTCTCAGGTGTGAGACAGCGGTTGTTACTATTTTAACTTAAGCTGGCTTAGTAAATTATTTTGTTGTATATGTTCCCCCTGTTGGCTCTGCTACTCTGGAGAACCCTGACTAACGCAGCAAGTAAAATGCCCATTCTGTCAGCGTGAGGAGCTGAGTTGAATCCCCAGCCCTCACAAATCTGGGAAGGCTTGCTTGCCCTCCTCCCTTCCTTTTCTTTTCTTTTCTTTTCTTTTTCCTTTTGAGACACTGTTTTTTTTTTTTTTTTTTTTTTTTTTTTTTTTCTTTTCTGTGTATCCCTGAATGTCCTGGACCTCACTTTATTGACCAGGCTGGCCTCTAGGTCAGAGATCTGCCCACCTCTGCCTCCCGAGTGCTGGGATTAAAGACGTGCGCCACCACGCCCGGCTTAGGTCCTCAGGCTTTGAGGCAAACACTTTACCCATCAGGCTGTTTGCCCAGCACACCTGTGTGCTTTAACATTTCCGTTAGATATTCTTTTCATACGTGTGGCCATTTTGCCCACATGTATGTCTGTGGACCGCTTGCGTGTCTGGTGCTCGGGGAGGCAGAAGAGAGCATCGGAACTGTAACCGGAGTCGAAGACAGTTGTAAGCCACTGTGTGGCTGGGTGCGGGGAACCGAACCCGCGTCCTCTGCAGGAGGAACATGTGCTCTTCAGTGCTGAGCCATGTCCCTGGCCCCTCCCCACACCATGTCCTTTGTGCATCTCACTGAGCAGTCCAGCTTTCTCTCTAGTGCAGGGTCTCCTGAGAGACTACAGCTGGAATATGCACAGGAGCCTTTAAAGGGAAACCAGGTTTGCTGAGCTGAGCCAAGCTGGGTTTCCAATCCTGCCAAGTTCAGCACACCGTGTCTATTTTTTGCACCAGACTTCGAAATAAGAACGAGACATGTACCATGGCGTAATGTCACTGTCCTAAGAGAAAGTCCATGTGCTCGACTAAATATATCAGCTTTGAAGTTGCCACCTAAGGATCGTTTCTATGGTACCAGACTATTTTAAAGTTGTAGCCGGGCCAGGCTCCCCACATCTCTGGCAAACTGCATCCACGGGGAGTGGTCAGGGACAGGGACAGCGAGTGGCAATGGAAGCGCTCTCTGTTACCTCGTCAAGAGAGTGGTGATACTGAAATTGATACGCCTGCACTCCTTCAGCCCAGGCCTGGCTCTGTTCTTCAGCTGGCTGCATCTTCCAGAGCTTTCTTCTCTGGAAGGGATGGGGTAGAACAAGGAGTGTCAGAGGGCCCCCGCCATACTCCTGAGGAGTGTCAGAGGGCCCCCGCCATACTCCTGAGGAGTGTCAGAGGGCCCCCGCCATACTCCTGAGGAGTGTCAGAGGGCCCCCGCCATACTCCTGAGGAGTGTCAGAGGGCCCCCGCCATACTCCTGAGGAGTGTCAGAGGGCCCCCGCCATACTCCTGAGGAGTGTCAGAGGGCCCCCGCCATACTCCTGAGGAGTGTCAGAGGGCCCCCGCCATACTCCTGAGGAGTGTCAGAGGGCCCCCACCATACTCCTGAGGAGCCCTGTTGTTTACAAGACCCTTCTGGGATGGCTACGTGTGTGACATGGGCTCGGGTGTCACCAAGTCCCAAGGCTAGTATTTGAACTGAGAAATCTTGGGCGGGAGAGGTGGAGCACAATTTCGAGACAGGGTTTCTCTGTGTAGCTAGCCTTGGCTATCCTGGAACTTGCTCTGCAGACCAGGCTGGCCTCGAACTCACAGCAATCCACCTGCCTCTGTGTCCTGAGTGCTGGACTTGTAGGCATGTGCCATTACCACCTGTTCTTGAACTGAGAAATACTGAGGAGAAAGGGCACAACCCCAACCATTGAGGTCCATGTAGAGTAAGGTCGTTGGCCTGGGTTCTGGGGCTCATACCCATTCCTAACGCCTGTCACCTCTCAGGAAAAACCCTAGCCTTGGGACTTGGGAGCATCTAGACTTGTGTCTGTGAACCCTTCCCTTCCTCAGAAAGCTATAAAACCGGACCCCATTTCTTCCACGTGGGCTCTGAGTCTTCTTTCTGAAGTCCCTGTCCTGCTGTCTGTCTCTGGTGCCGGGACCCTGAGCTCTCCTCAAAGCCTCGACTGTGCTACCGCCCGTCTGTCCACGGTGTCACTATCTTGCCCAGTGAGCTCCTCACGCCCCAGCAATGTTTCAGTGTCCCTCTTCCTCCTCCCTGCAGCCCCTTTCACCCATGTTTGTTTTATTATATTGTTTGGGTCTAGTTCTTAGGCACTCAGCACATTGAAATAGGACCAGCGAATGAAGGGAAGGATGTACTTCCCAGCCAGTTCTTTTAAAAAATATATTGTATTAATTTATTCATATTACATCTAAATTGTTATCCCATCCCTTGTATCCTCCCATTCCTCCCTCCCTCCCATTTTCCCCTTACTCCCTTCCCCTATGACTGTGACTGAGGGGGACCTCCTCCCCCTGTATATGCTCATAGGGTATCAAGTCTCTTCTTGGTAGTTACCAGCCAGTTCTAAATGTCCTAGTTCGCTTAAGTTGTCAACTTGACACAGTCATTGGAAAAATTTAATGAACTGTCCAGATCAGAGTGGCCCGTGGACATGTCTATTTGGGATGGTCTTGATAGTTGCTTGATGCAGAAAGTCCCAGCCCACTATGGACATCACCAAGGCTGGATAACAAACCTAGCTCAACAAGAGCCTGTGGGTGAGCCAGGGGACTGTTCAGCAGGCAGCATCCCTGCATGGTTCCTGCCTCGAGTTCCTGTCCTGATTTCCCATAATGATGGACTCATTACAGGAAAAAATAGAATCTGCCTCTAGGTCAGTGTTCTCAACCTTCCTGAACCCTTTAATACAGTTCCTCAAGCTGTGCCGACTCCCAACCCTAACTTTTTCTTCATTGCTACTTTGTAACTGTTGTTTTGCTATTGTTAGGAATCTTAATGTAAATATTTTTTGGAGACAGAGGTTTACCAAAGGGGTCCTGAACCAGGCTGGGAACCAGTGCTATAGATGAACCCACTCTTTTGTCTCCTCCCTTAAGGGTTAATCCTGTGGGGGGCGAGTCAAGGGCCCACTTAAAGATGACCTGAAGAAAGGCTCACGCCTTTAGCCTTTAATCCCAGCACTCGGGAGGCAGAGGCAGGCGGCTGTGAGTTCAAGGCCAGCCTGGTCTACAAAGCGGGTCTAGGACAGCCAAGGCTACACAGAGAAACACTGTCTCAAAAAAACAAAACAAAACAAAACAAAACAAAAACTGAAAAAAGAAAAGAGAAAGAATGAATGAAAGAAAGAAAGAAAATGAGAAAGACTCATCTTAATGTATGCCCCCAGAATTCCTGCCCAGGTTCAGCTGGGTCTTTCTGAGCTCTGATTCAGAAGTTAACTATTCCTTTTCCTTTTTGTTTCTTTTGTCTTTCGTTTCTCTTTCTTATTTGGAGGACAAAGTCTCATTATTTAGCCCTGGATATCCTGGAACTTCCTATCCAGGCCAGGCCGCACTGAGATCCAGCCACCCACCTCCCCAGTGCTGGGGTTAAAGGTGTGTGTCACCACGCCTGGTATATTTCTTTTCTGTCTTTTCTGTTTGGATTCTGGTCAGGGCCTAAGTGTGAGAAGGCTTCTGAGGTTTTATCAAAGCTGGCTGGTTGCCTTGCCTTATGGCCACTAGTCCAGAGCCTCTTCCCTCAGCTTGTGAAACCCTGGCAGTACATTCCCAAGTCCCGAAAGCCAGACATTTCTGAGACTTGCCTATCATAAGCTTCCTCTTTGTGAGGATTATGACGTACCAATCATCTTAGATTGAGGTTGAGCCCCTACCAATGTGGTGAGACCCAGATACCACATGGCGTCAGAACAGAAATGAAGCAAACTTGTAGCTTGGGTGTGCTTGCCTGCCTGGTGCAGGTCACTGCCTTACTGGGGTACTTTCACAACACAATTACGCTTTTAGTTTCCCTGTATGGGATTCCTTGCCCTTTCTCTGATGGGCCCCCTCCCTGCCATGTGACTGACTTCCATGCTAGTTTATCTTATGACATGGCTTTCCCTTCCCCCACCCTCCTAGAGTTCCAGCTTGCCCTGAAGTTTTTGTTTGTTTGTTTGTTTTTGGTTTTTGGAGATACGGTTTCTCTGTGTAGCCTTGGCTGTCCTGGACTCACTTTGTAGACCAGGCTGGCCTCGAACTCACGGTGATCCGCCTACCTCTGCCTCCTGAGTGCTGGGATTAAAGGCAGGTGCCACCACACCCGGCTGCCTTGGAGTTTTAAATGTTCATGCTGGGTGTCCATACTTAATGCTCAATGCCCACCTCCCTGGCATGTAGCTGACCTCCATCCTGGCTGCCTCAAATGCCGTCACTTCTTTCCCCTTCTCCATTCTCTGGGCAGCTGTGAGAGCAATAGCTTGCTTCCCTTTTGAAGAACTGGATGCTAGCTTTCACTTGCAGCTGATCTTACTTAACCCGCAGGAAGAGACCCTGATTTCACCAGTGTCCCCACGGTGGCCCTCATGGACTCCCCAGGAGCTTCACTGACATGTCTTTCCTGTGTATTTTAGTTAGTTTTTATTGCTGGATTGCAAAGACCATGACCAAGAGCAATGTGAGAAGGGAAGAATTTAGTTACAGATTATAGTCCACAGAGGGAAAACAAGGCAGAAGCCGTGGATGAATGCGGCTTACTGGCTTGCTTCACATGCTTGTAGCACCCAGGACCACGTGAGCAGCGTGGTCTGAGACCTCCCACATCAATCATTAATCAAGCAAGTGACCCCACAGACTTGCCTCAGGCACCAGTGGAAGCTTTGAGGATCCTTTCCTCGGGTAACTCTAGTGTTAAGTTGACAGAGAAAAACAAAAATAAAACCAACCAGCCAAACAAACATGAAAACCCAACAAACCAGCCAGGACACATGTTTTTCGTGTCCTAGCGAAAACACCTGTTCCTGAACCCAAGGTGTCATCAGACTATGACCTGGGAAAGTGTGAGATGAAATGGGCTCCTGCTTGTCGGCCAGCGGTGGCGCCAGCCTACAATCCCAGCATTCGGGAGGCAGATGGTAGAGTGTAAGGCCAGCCTGGTCTACAGAGTGAGTTCCAGGACTGCCAGAGTTACACAGAAAAGCCCTTTCTTGAAGAAGAAAAAAGGAGGAGGAGGAGGAGGTGGGGGGAGGGGGAGAAAGGTGGAGGAGGAGGAGGTGGGGGGAGGGGGGAGGAAGGTGGAGGAGGAGGAGGAGGCGACGGCGAATGAAGACGTCCCTTTATCACAGCAACAGAGAAGATGAGCAGAGAGGAAAATAATAGTGCTTCCTGGAGAGGATGATTGGGCACTCCTTCCGCCCATTCATTTCTTAACCGCTCCAGGCCCTCGTTGGCTTCTAAAAAAGCTGAAAACCTGCTGTCTTAAGAGTCATTTTTAAGAAGAAAACAGGAACAGAGATTGAGAAAGGAAAAGGCACTTTTTTTTTTTACAGTTTGGCCACAAGTGTCTAAAGATAAGTTCTTCGGTTCCTTTGCTTTTCCTGTTTACAGTTTCACAGAAAAGATCAACGGCAGGAAGCAAACTTGCCCATTACTCAGCAGATGCCCATACGGCCTCAGTTTCCGTCGGGACCGGAAGCCGCGCGAGGCGGGCTCACCAGCCTTTCCGGCCCGCCGACCCACACCCTCTAGCGTTAAGTCGCTGCCGGGGCAACACCGCGCCATTTCCGCCGGTGGATGACGTCTTTCCTGCGCGCCGGCAGAACACATCCGGGTTTCGGCTGGCGGGCGCCTCGCAGGCTCTGGGACGCCCGACGAAGGCTGTTGTGGATCGCGGTGCTGAGCCAGGTGAGCTGGCGGGGGTCGCGGTGGCGTCCTCGGAGCCCGGGCTGAGCCTCCGCGGCGGCGGCGGCGGCCCCATGGCCTCCCTGCGCCCGGGTCTCTATCCCGGCTTGTGCGGAACCGGCCCCAGATGAGGCGGTGGGACCTGCGGGCGACCCGGAGCGGACCCTGAAGACCCAGCCCGGGTGCGCGCGTGCTGGGGAGGTGACGACATCGTAATCCCGTGGGCGCAGGGCTTCCTGCCTCCTTGAGAACTTTGCACTCGTAGCTGAGGTTAGAACCTGGTGAGGTGAGCCGGTGCCCAGTGAGGAGGAGTAGGGAGACATGTGTAACACCCTGACAGAAAGTCCAGGTCTCGCCATAACGGAAGACCTCTGTCAGTCACTGGTGCACCTGAACGCGATGGCGTTACCTCGTGAGGACGTTGCTGTGCGGTGCGCCCCGTTGGGGTGGGAAGCGCGGCTTTGTGTGTGATGGCCGCGCACAGAGGTGCTGGTAGAGGCTGTTGTTAAGTGTTCCTGAGTTTCACAATCATTTCGAAGCATTCAGTGCTCAGTCCTGACCCTAACAATGGGACTGAAGAAGAGATGCTTGCTTGCCTTCCCTCCCTCCCTCCCCCTCCCTCCCCCCTCTCTCCCCCCTGCCCCCCTCTCTCCCCCCTACCCCCCTCTCTCCCCTACCCCCTCTCTTTTTGTTTTGTTTATTTTTTTTTCTGTTTCAAAATAACAAAACAAAACCCAGTATTTATTTGTGTAACAGCCAACCCTGGTTGTCCAGGAACTTGCTTTGTAGACCAGGCTGGCCTCGAACTCACAGTGATCAGCCTGCCTCTGCCTCCCAGTGCTAGGATTAAAGGTGTGCACCACCACGCCCAGTGAGGGCGATGTTTCTTGAGCACCTACTGGGAACTCAGCTTTTGTTGTTGTTTTTATTTTGAGACCAAACCTAACTCTGCCCTGCCCAGCCTGGAACTCACTATGTAGACCAGGCTGGCTGGCTTTGAATTTACAGAGAGGGCCCTGCTTCTAGAGTGCTGAGAGGCTTTTGGTGTTTCTAAAGTGTCATCTTAATTAGTCCTTGCCAGCTACTTCTGAAACTGGCTGTCGTCACTGATGCAGTTTGTGAGAGAAAGCTGACTAGGTTCCTGGGTAGAGCTGTTTGCTTACTCCACACCCTCCAGGTGACGTTCATAAGGACTGCGGCCTTCCAGTACCTCAGAACAGAAGCCTTTGGTCTCGTGACACAGTGCCCCTGGGACTGCAGAGTGGCTAGATCTAACTCTTTGCTAGAGAACCAAAGCGACCCAGGTGCCCACGAGGTTCTGAGGTAATAACAGGAGGAGTCATTATCCCTTCCTGTGGTGGGCGTATGCTTGATGTCTGACTCTGACCAGGCCAACCAGCGTGGCCGTTAGGCCGTGCGGACCGCTGGGACTGACCTGTTTCCCTCGCTGCAGTGCGAGTCACTTTGCCCTGTGTTTAATGGCTGCTTTATTGAACAATAGCATGAGGCTAACAAGGAGACAGGAATGGAGACCCTGGAGGACCTTCTGCCGGCCCCAGGCTCTCACGGTGCTGTTCTTGTCCCGCTTCCTCTAGTTACCGGCCATGTCTCTGTCCCACTTGTACCGGGATGGGGAAGGCCACCTGGATGACGACGACGACGAGCGCGAGAACTTCGAGATCACCGACTGGGATCTCCAGAATGAGTTCAACCCCAACCGGCAGCGTCATTGGCAGACCAAGGAGGAGGCCACCTATGGGGTGTGGGCTGAGCGAGACTCGGATGAGGAGAGGCCCAGCTTTGGAGGCAAACGGTACTGTCTGTGGGGCTGCATGCCCTGGCTTAGAGGATCAGGGAGACACCCCAGAAGAGTGTCCTGGCCTTACTGAGTCCCATCGCTACAGCATGTTGCTATGTGTTGTTGAGCTGGGGCGTCAAGTTCCTTCTCAGCAAGTACTGTGTGATGGGAGCACAGCTACTAACAGATAGAGGCGTGGCAGCTTAGGAACCAGGCCCTGGTCAAGGAGCACTCTGACATGCCCAGAGGGCAGGGGGTCAGGGAAGGTCACTCTGGAGAAGACTGATGGCTGAAACAAGGAAGAGCAGGAAGTAGGTCAACAGGGGAAGTGTGGTAGCACAGGCTGGGCTGCATACTCTCTCAAGAAAAGAAAAGTGTGCCCCCACACTTGACTGCACTCAGTTCTCTATACAGTGTACTTGGGGTTTTTAACTATCTGATTGTTTCTGTTTGATGTTTACACTTGAATAGTTTGCGGTGTGTGGCTGTGCTGGGAATTGAACCCAGGGCCACAGGCGTGCTAGATGAGTGCTCTACCCTCTAAAGCAAGCACTAAGCTAAAGGCTTCTCAGTTGTAAAGGGGACCCAGTGGGCGGGCCCAGAGGCTTGCCTTGCAAGCTGGCTCCTGAATTCAATCCCAGATCCCACACAGAAGGTGAAAGGGAAGAACCGCTCCATAGTTAGCCTCTGCCGCTTTTAAAGTGCGAAGGAAGAAAGAGTATTACATTACTGGTTTTTTGGTTTTTGGAGGAAGAGGAAGTTTGAGGCAGGGTTTCTCTGTGTGGGCCAGACTGTCCTGGACTCACTCTGTAGCCCAGGCTGGCCTCAAACTCACAGAGATCTGCCTGCCTCTGCCTCCCCGAGTGCTGGGCACACAGGCATGTGACATTGAACCTGGTTATTAAATCAAATTTTGAATTTATAATCAACTCTGTTGACAGTGACAAATCCTCAACTACAGATCTGAGTTGAACAGATCACATAAATGTTAACTGTGGGCTGGAAATGACAGGGCAACAATTAAGGTTGAGTACTGCTCTTGCAAACCGGAGCTCCCTTCCCAGCACCCGTGTCAGACAGCTGGCCTGTGCTGTTGGTTCCTTGGGCACCCACATTGCCGTGTGCGTGACTATAAAGAGCTGAAGTGTTTTTAGGAATGGTAAGCGTAAGGTTACTGAGGCCAGGCTTGAGTTCCTGTTGACACTTGATGTGAACAAACATATTACGGCTTTAAAGTGGATCCTGTGAGGCCGCTCTCTCTATGAAGTTGTGTTGTGAGCAGCTTCTCGGACAGGTTCTGCAGAAGCGTTCTCTCCAGCCCTGGGCCTCTGTGTCTCTGCAGGGCCCGAGACTACTGTGCGCCCGTCAGCTTCATAAGTGCGGGGCTCAAGAAAGGGGCGGCCGAGGAGGCCGATTCCGAGGACTCTGACGATGACGAGAAGCCTGCCAAGCAGGAGGACTTTCCGAAGGACATAGGACCAAAGAAGCTAAAAACGGTAGGCCCTGCCGGATGGTCTCCAAGTGGCCCCCCAGGTCGCCAGGGCAGAGGCTTCCTCACAGGGAGAAGCTCAGGACGCAGCCATGTGGGTGCTGGCCTTGTGGGTCCCGCAGTCTCTTTCCTGCCCTGTGTCACTGGTGTGGTTTTGGCCCGCATGTAGCTGCAGGCTCGGGCTCCCTTGCAGTGTGTGGTCTCTTTCTCACCCACGACCATCTTGCCTTCTTTGCAGGGCGGCGGTTTTAAGCCCAGCCAGAAAGGCTTTGCAGGAGGAACCAAGTCCTTCATGGACTTCGGCAGCTGGGAGCGGCACACAAAGGGCATCGGGCAGAAGCTGCTCCAGAAGATGGGCTACGTCCCCGGGCGGGGCCTGGGGAAGAACGCACAAGGTGAGGCTGTGCCCAGCAACGGTGTGGGAGGGCAGGCACAGGGAGCGTGCGTCTCACCTGCCAGCCCCTTCCCTCTAGGATGCCCGCAGGTATGAGTCATATCCTCGGTAGACACACAGTTTCTGGAAAGGAAGTTAAGCTAAAATCCAAACAAAAGTAGCTGTTAACACTGCAGCTGGGTTTGGCAGCATGGGCCACTTGGGCCCCTGGCTGCTTGGCTTTCTCAGAACCCAGTTCAATAAAGTACTTGGTTAAGTAGGAAGAAATTGGTAGGGTCTAAAGAGGCCGCAGACACATACCTATTTTGGCCTGGCCTGTGTCTCTAAAGAAGTAACTGCTAATATTTTAAAGAAGTCTAAATTTCATCTAGAACGCTAGATGAAAGGGGAAGGCGGGACTTCCTGGAGAGGGTGGTGGAGCGAGGATTGGCAGTTGCTATATCCATTCAAGACATTCCTCCACATTGCACTCACCTACAGCCTCCAGGGCGGGAAGTGGTCTCACTCATCAAGTCTCAGCTGGCGTGGCACTGTCCTGAGCCCAGGGAAGGGCTCTCCTGAGGAGTGCTGAGCAGTGGGGTGAGGAGCCAGAAGTGGTCTCTTAGCGGCATCTTCACACAGGTTGCTGAGATCTGAAGTCTCCTGTCTTTGACCTGTCCTTGTTCAGGCATCATCAACCCCATTGAAGCCAAGCAGAGAAAAGGCAAAGGGGCTGTGGGGGCCTATGGCTCAGAGCGGACCGCTCAGTCCCTGCAGGACTTCCCTGTGGCCGACTCCGAAGAGGAGGCTGAGGAGGTGAGGAGGAGGCAGCTGTGTGTGGGGTTCACGGCTTGGGCCACTTCAGACGCGGTTATTCGCGGGTTGTGCTTGCTGCTGGCTTTTGCGTGTCACCATACCTACTTAGATGGCAGGCCCTGCTGGGGCTCAGTGTGCAGCCGGTGACAGCACGCCTAGGCTTAGGTGTGTGTTAGACAGCGGACAGGGTGGAAACTGAGGCACGCTGCCGTGTGCTGCTCTGACTGCAGCGTCGGCTCTACTCAGAGATAGCCTGAAGGGGAGCAGGCGCCATGATTTTTGAACAGCTTCAACTCCAGATACTTGAAAGAAAAGAAATGAGGTTAAATCCGTGTGAAAATAAATGGCAGTTGTGGAACCGACTTCAGGGTGGGCATGTCTCCATTCCTGTACCCTCGCTCGGCTCCCCTTTTTGTGTGCTCTGCCCAGTGGGGCCAGTGCTTTCTTACGCTGTTTCTAAATTCTACGTGAGTCAGCTGGAGACCAGCAGAGCCTTGCCCTCCCCCAGGGCACCTGCCTTTGGTGTCTCTTTACCTGTAGTATGTAGGGATGCTGGGGTGGTCCTTGGTGGTGCACGCGTGTGAAGGCCCTTGGTCCTGGCTGCTATGGAAGAGGCCCCTCCTGCTGTCACTCACTGCATCGTTTTGCCTCAGGAGTTTCAGAAGGAGCTGAGCCAGTGGAGGAAAGACCCTAGCGGGAGCAAGAAAAAACCAAAGTACTCTTACAAGACTGTGGAGGAGCTGAAGGCCAAGGGCAGGGTCAGCAAGAAGCTCACAGCGCCTCAGAAGGAGCTGTCCCAGGTCAAGGTATGAGGGCTCACCTCGGTGTGTGTGTGTGTTTGTGTGTGTGTGTGCGTGCGTGCGTGCGCGCATGTGCGCGCACACACACATGTACATCCTTTTCTCCTTTCCAAGTCAGAGTCTCACCATGTAACCCAGCCTGGGCTGGAACTCTTAGCTCATGCTAGCCTCAAATGCTTAGCCCTCCCTCACATCCTGACACTAGATTCTAGTGCAGCAGCCCTTCTCGGTCCGGTTCCTCTGCCCTTCACAGCACAACTGTGGTCAAGCACACAGCGCTCCTGTCTGTGCGGAGTACATGTCAGTGACTTCAGTAGCACTTCTAGCAGAACACACTGTGAGCGCAGCACACGCCAGGCTTTGGCTTCCACCTCCCCTGCAGACTGTCTATGGGGAGCACAGCTCCTCACCCTGGAGTCTCTGTGCAGCCTGTGGCTCCCTTTGGTTTGCTTTGGGTTCTTCAGAGTTTCACTTTGCTGTTTGAGACTGACGAGAGGCTCCTGGGAATGCAGTAATCAGGTAGAGATGGTGTGCTGACTGGCCAGGAGCATGGCCTCTCTCTCCTTTAGGGGGTTCCGACGCCTGCAGGTGCCAGGCCTGTCAGAATTATGCACGAAGTGAGATGTAGGGACAGCTGGGATCATGGGAAAGGCCTCTCTCTGTACGAGGGACACATGGTGCTGCTGTCTGTGTGGGCAGCTCTGTCTGACACTTGGACAGTGTCGTGTGTCCCCTGCTCAGCGGTGGCTAACAGGCGGCACCCTGCCACTCTCAGGTGATCGACATGACAGGCCGGGAGCAGAAGGTGTACTACAGCTACAGCCAGATGAGCCACCAGCACAGCGTGCCCGGCGAGGGGGCGCCGTGGCTGGCGCAGCTGCCTCCCACAGCCGGCAAGGAAGCCAAGGTGCCCGGCTTCGCGCTGCCCGAGCTGGAGCACAACCTGCAGCTGCTCATTGAGCGCACGGAGCAGGAGATCATCCAGAGTGACCGGCAGCTGCAGTACGAGCGGGACATGGTGGTCAGCCTGTCGCACGAGCTCGAGAAGACCGCTGAGGTCCTAGCACACGAGGAGCGCGTCATCTCCAACCTGAGCAAGGTGCTGGCCCTGGTGGAGGAGTGTGAGCGCCGCATGCAGCCCCATGGCGCCGACCCCCTCACGCTGGATGAGTGTGCCCGCGTCTTTGAGACGCTGCAGGACAACTACTATGAGGAGTACCGCCTGGCCGACCGCGCAGACCTCGCGGTGGCCATCGTCTACCCGCTCGTGAAGGACTACTTCAAGGACTGGCACCCCCTGGAGGTGAGCTAGGGCGCAGCCTGCCGCTTGGGCTGGGGCTCCTGAGGTGGGCGAGCTGATGGTGACCGCTGTTCTGCAGGATGGCAGCTATGGCACCCAGATCATCTGCAAGTGGAAGAGCCTCCTGGAGAACGACCAGCTGCTGTCTCACAGCAGCCAGGACCTATCCTCAGATGCCTTCCACAGGTGCCAGGCCCATTGTAGCCCCTCCCATGGTAGCCCTTCTTCCTCAGGGCCCCTCCCATGGTAGCCCCTCCTCTCCAGGGCCCTCCCATGGTAGCCCCTCCTCTCCAGGGCCCTCCCACAGTAGCCCCTCCTCAGGGCCCCTCCCACTGTAGCCCCTTCTCTTCAGGACCCCTCCTCTCCAGGGCCCCTCCTATGGTAGCCCCTCCTCCTCAGGGCCCCTTCCATGGTAGCCCCTCCTCCCCAAGGAGCAGGAGTTGTTCTGAAGCCTGGGTGACAGCCCGTCTAGCCCTCACTGGCCCTCATTGGCTATGCTCCACACTGGCACTGCTCACTCCTGTGTCTGTTGAGTGTCCAGGAGCTGGGCTGAGCCTGGGAGGACCATGAGCAGCTTTCACCCACAGTAGAAAAGACAGGTGGCAGACAATGAACAGAAGTGCAGGGTGATAGTGAGACCCAGAAACGAGGCAGGCGTGGCCCCGAGTTTAAAAGATGCTGTGAATAGAGAGAGGCTCTTGGTGGCCAAGAATCTGTGCTGACACTGTTAGCCACATGGTCCTGTAGCAGCCCTGCCAGTGGTGGCACCACAGGGGCCTGGCCTGAGGCTTCCTGTGGGGTCTGTGGGGCACCGGGAAGCCAGCAGTGCGGCTGAGCATCCCCCTTGCTCCTCACAGGCTCATGTGGGAGGTCTGGATGCCTTTTGTCCGCAATGTCGTTGCCCAGTGGCAACCCAGGAACTGTGACCCGATGGTGGACTTCCTGGACAGCTGGGCACCCATCATCCCCGTGTGGATCCTGGACAACATCCTGGACCAGCTCATCTTCCCTAAGCTGCAGAAGGAGGTAGGGCAGAGCTCCCACACAGTGTCTCCTGGGACAGAAGGGCAGTGTCAGCACGGACAATGTCCTACAGTATCAGTTCTAGCATTTTCCATCATAGCCCCTTCCCTACCTCCCTCAAGTGGGAGTTCATTTTCTCAGTGGCTTCAGTGAACCCTGAGCCATGCTGAGGTTTGAGTTGGTGGCATGAGTGTGTTTAATTTTCCTCTGTGGAGTGACCCTGAGTGCTAAATGCCTGTAGGGCAGCTGGGCTGCTTCTGTGTCTGCCATTGGCCTCCACACACAAGCACTGCAGCCTTGGTCAGGACAGGACACAGACCTCACCCGAAGCACAGCACTGGTGTCACGCACTGTGCGTGGGCTGCACTGCTCACCCTGCCCTCACCCTGCAGGTGGACAACTGGAACCCCTTGACAGACACTGTTCCCATCCACTCGTGGATCCACCCATGGCTGCCCCTCATGCAGGCCCGCCTGGAGCCACTCTACTCCCCTGTCCGCAGCAAGCTGTCCAGCGCTCTACAGAAATGGCACCCCAGCGATGCCTCAGCCAAGCTTATCCTGCAGCCATGGAAAGAGGTCCTGAGCCCTGGCTCCTGGGAGGCCTTCATGCTCAGGAACATCGTGCCCAAGCTGGGTAAGGAGACGGGCCCACCACAGAGGTGCACTGCTTAGAGCAGAGGTGTGTCAGGAGTGGAAGGAAGCAGGGCTGTGTGCTGTTTCCTCACTGCCGCGACCGAGGTCTGCAGTGAGGCCTCGGGGCTCTCTGTCTTTGTGGTTTTCCTGACGGGGCTGGCTGGGGTGTCAGAACCAGAAAGCCACTGGCCTCTCGAGTGCTTGTGAGTCACACACGGGGAGTACATTTTGGGTGGGAGAAGCAGAACAGACTGACATGTTTGCTGGCTGGGTGGCACTGTGCTCCTGTGGCTGTCCATGCAGCAGCTGACCAGGGCCTGGCTCTGTTGCAGGCATGTGCCTGGGCGAGCTGGTCATCAACCCCCACCAGCAGCACATGGATGCCTTCTACTGGGTGATGGACTGGGAAGGGATGATCTCCGTGTCCAGCCTGGTGGGGTTGCTGGAGAAGCACTTCTTCCCCAAGTGGCTTCAGGTGCGTGGTGCTCCAGGAGGCACATGGCGGGGTGGGGATGAGAACCCGGGTCCCCCCGTCTCAGCTCAGCACCTTTAGGTCACAGGCTGGCTCCACATTCCACTAGTTACTGCTAGATGCCACAGCTCCATGAGCCCTGTAGTGTGGGCTGCTGGGAGGGGCAACACTGACCACAGCAAGTGGCCCAGGGGACCTGCTCCCGCCCAGTGTGAGGCCACTGGCTCAGCAGCCTCTGCTCTTTGGCAGGTGCTGTGCTCCTGGCTCAGTAACAGCCCCAATTATGAGGAGATCACCAAGTGGTACCTGGGCTGGAAATCCATGTTCTCAGACCAGGTGCTGGCACACCCCTCTGTCAAGGACAAGTTCAACGAAGCCCTTGACATCATGAACAGGGCCGTGTCCTCCAATGTGGGTGAGTAGGTTGCTGTGGGATGCCCTGGCCCTGGCCCCTAACCACGGCATTGACTCCTGTCCTTTTGGTCCTGTGGGAGGCGTCCCTTCTCTCTAGACCGCGTCAGTGGACTTAGCTACTTATTCACACCCACATGTTGTCCTGTAACAGGCCGACAGGAGCTAGGGCTGGCTCTGGGCAGCCTTTCTACACTGCTGTGGACACAGCACTTAGTAGTTGCTCCCTTTGTGCCTCTGAAACAGTCTTGGTGCCTCCTTCATGGGCGACAAGAGGCCTGAGCTCGTCTGTCGCACTTGGCAGCCAGGTCCTTGTGGACCGTTGCTCACTGTCAAGGCCCAGGGCTGCTGTGTTCTGCAGGTAGAGCTGTAAGTGCATTCAAGGTTTTCACATGTGGCCGCTCAGCTTGACGCACACCTCTCCTTGCTGTGTTTCGGCTCTTGGTGAGCCTCAGTGCTCATGGAGGGTAATGTAGCTCCAGGGTGGCAGCTGGGATGAGAGGTTATCTCCTTTAACCTGTCCTCACCCCATCCGCTCCAGACGATATTCCCAGAATTGATTCCCCTGTACCCCATAACTCAGCATTCGGATTATCCTGGGATCCTTCAAGTCGCCATACCCTGGCTCTCTAGATATATTTTTCTTTTCTTTTTCTTTTTTGTTTTTGATTTAAGTTTTTAATTATGTGTTTATGTATGTGTTTGGTGGGGGGCAGGGTTGTGCATGGGTACAGTGCCGGGGCGGCCAGAAGAGGCTAGCAGGTCCCATGGACCTGGAGTTAGATGGTTGTGTGCCATCTGAAGTGGGTGCTAGGAATCAAACTGGATTTTCTGTAAGCATAATACATACTTGTAACCAATGAGCCATCTCTCCAGCCCCCATTCTGCATCGAGGCCAGGGGCCTCTGTGGCAAGGGAAAGTGGCAGCGTGTGTGCCATGCTAGACTTTGAGGCAACCTCAGAAATGGTGACTTCAGGGGGCTCAGCCCTTGTCCACATCTCATCTGATACTGACAGGTTCACGTCTGGTATTTGGTGTTGGCTGTGTGGTTCCCAGCCTGTTTGGTGATACCAACTCTTCCCAAGCATGCAGTGATGTTTTAGCATCTGTATCCTTAAGCAGAGTTGCCTCAGTGAGTCATGTACACCAAGGCACCATGATGCATGCTGGGTTCTGCATACCTGGGGTCACCTCTCCTCACTGTCCTGCCTTCTTTCAGGTGCCTACATGCAGCCAGGTGCGAGGGAGAACATTGCCTACCTCACCCACACGGAGCGCAGGAAGGACTTCCAGTACGAGGCCATGCAGGAGCGCAGGGAGGCTGAGAACATGGCGCAGAGGGGCATTGGTGCGGCCGCCAGCTCTGTGCCCATGAACTTCAAGGACCTCATTGAGACCAAGGCAGAGGAGCACAACATCGTGTTCATGCCTGTCATCGGCAAGCGGCACGAGGGCAAGCAGCTCTACACCTTCGGCCGCATCGTCATCTACATCGACCGTGGTGTGGTGTTCGTGCAGGGCGAGAAGACTTGGGTGCCCACCTCCCTGCAGAGCCTCATTGACATGGCCAAGTAGACGTCGAGGCCCCACACCACAGAGGGGTGAATAAATGGCACTTTAAACTGAGCTTATAAATAATGTCTCTATTTGGGAGACCAGCCACCAGTCGGCTGTTCCTGGCCTGGCAGAGGAGCTGCTGTGGCCTGCACCATGGCTCCGGGCCCCTGGGAGGCACTGCCCTGCTACACCTGCCCAGCACAGTGTGTAGGCTTCCTGATCATCTCCAGGTCCTCACAGTTCTGGTAGTCGGGCTCTTCCCGAGATGCCCACAGCTCCCTAGGCAGTGCCTCCAGCCTCAGGAGGGGGAACCAGTGGACAGATGTGTCGTTAAAAGCGTCAGTGTACCGGGGAGTCTGAGGCAGTGGGAGCTCCTCCAGGCCTTGCAGAATCTGAGCACAGAGGTCCAGACACATCGTTAGGCGGGACCCTACTCTCCTGGCTTCCTTTTCCGCCCACCTGCCCACCCTGCTTTCCTTCTGGAGAATAAGAAATGGGTGTTCTGGGATGCTGGACTTGAGAATGAAGGGGTTTGGGCACCACTAGGAAAGGTACCAACTGGCTCCAGGGGCAAGCCTCCTGCCAGCATGGGTGGATAGCATTACTCCAACACCCCCCGGCTGTTCTGTCAGGCACCTTTGCAACGTAGGGATAATTTTCTTTCAGGATCCTCGTCAACAACCTAGAAATAAAAAGTAAATATATGCACAATAAGGGAGTATATGAATGATTTTTTTTTCCAACTTATGACAGAAAACAAAGATGAGTTCAGAAAGGACTTTGGGAAGCAGTTGCTGGGAGAGGGCAGCACAGGCAGGCACGGTGAGGCAGTCAGGCATGGCTGTACAGGCACTGCTCCCCTCAGGAGAGGGGGTTACTTGCAGATTCCTCAAGGGCCTTTAGCTGGCCCCAGGGTTTGGCATGCCTTGAACCCAGCTCCTTGTGGAGAAAGCCTTTCTGCCTGCAGACGGGTCTTACCTCTCCTGCAGGCCCCGGAAACTGTTCCCAATGATGACCACCCTGGAAAGGGCATCTGCGGACCAGTTGCTCCAGAGTAGATTGTTGTACAGCGCTGTACCACAGTGTGGCATGTAGAAGGCAGTGGGCTGGCCGTGGACGCTGCGCTTGCCCTCCTGTGGAGAGCAGAACAGGTGCTGAGGGGCGAAGTGCTCTGCTCTGCACAGAGCCAGCACTCAAAGGCTGGCTGAACTGGGTGTTGGAGGGTCTCACCACTGTCAGAGCAGCAGGGTCATGAGGCTGAGACCATCCTGGGCCACAAAAACTCATAATAGGAAACCAGGAGGGGCTGGGGAAGGTGCCTGCCACCTAACCACGCCAGCCCACCCTGAGTGATTCCCAGAACTCACACACAACCAAGGTAGGGCCTACAAGGCTCTGCCCATGTGTTTTTAGTTTTTATGTGGTGTGTTTTGTTCACATGTCTGTGACCACGTGCATGCCTGACGTCTACAGAGGCCAGAGAGGGTGTCTGGTCTTGTGGAGCTGCAGCTACAGATGGCTGTGAGCCTCCACGTGGGAAGCTTCCTCTGGAAGAGCTGCCAGTGCTTGTAACAGCCGAGCCACCTCTCCAGGCCCTGGACTTATGGGCTTTGCAAACCTAACACATTAGTTCACGGTGCTGATTCAAGTTTTCACAGAAGAGTCCGAAATGGAAGTGACTGCTGGGCTTCCACGGGCTCTGGGAAGGCCAGAGGGGCAGTGAGTCCCAGAAAGCCTGTCCACTGGCAGAGGTGGGTGGTCTGGAGGAGCAGAAAGTGCCTACCTCGTTCTCACTCAGGACAGTCACACCAAGGGAGGTGAGCACCGAAACCTCAGTCTGGCTGAACAGAGGGTCATAGACCCAGCAGTGGCTTCTGGGGATCTGGAAGGCAAGAGGGCTACTTCAGTCCCACGCCCGCCTGCACCGTGTGCCAGGTGAGAGAGGAAGACAAAGCTCACCTGGCACGTCTCCAGAAAGAGCAGCATAAAAGCGAGCTGGGTACGAGCAGTCACACAGGAGGCGAAGTTCCCGAGGCCGTAGCACACGCATTTCACAGGAAAGGCGCTCATGGGCAAGGGCTCCCCCGACCCACCAGGTGATAAGTCAAGCTGCAGCCTTCCCAGGGCTTCTGCTAGGGCCTGCAGTTGCTCCAGCTGTTTCCTGAGACACTGGGTGATGGTTTCTGAAAGATCATTGCCCCCCCAAATGTGGTCAGAGCGCAAGCTGTGATCCCTGGAGCAGGGCTGTGAAAGATGGGCAACAGGCCCCAACATCCAGGGCGAAGCTGCCCCAGCCCTGTGTTCGGGCAGCCAAAGGCAGGACCCTCAACTCTATAGATGACTACATGGGACCAGAAGGGAGGCTAGGTTCAAAACGGCTGCCCACTCCACCTCCAGGCCCATAGGTTCCCCAGGTGAGCAAAGGCTGCTCAAGACACTGTCTATGTCCTTGCTGGGGAACAGAGCCCTAAAGCGTTTTGAATAGTAGCTTGATGCTGCCTTTCGTTTACCAAGCCGACTCTGACGCCTGCAGCCTGTAGGTGAGATTCCAGACCTGGCGTTGACACGGTCTGTTCATCCCGAGCGTCATGCTGAACATACAAGACCGAGGACACCACCGCAAGGAAAAGCACGACGCATGTAACGTTTAGCCACCCTGACACTGACTGACAGCATCCTCTGCCTTCCACGTGACAGCCAAGCACTTAACCTCCTTACTTAATTCTCAAAAACGACACTGCGGGATCTACACCCCACCATCTCCACTGCGGACTGACACAGCTGTGAGGAAGTCAGCGTCAGAACCCAGCGCAAGCCAGACTGAGAAACAGAATGTGCTTCGCTGCAGACTGTCCTCTGGCCACCCCCAGGCAGGCAGGCCCCACCCCTCAAGATGACACTCACCCAGAGCTGAATGGCAGAAATCAGAGATGCGAAGGTCCTCCCTGTCGAGAAGAAATGGAGTGGTCATCTCCCTTCTCTTTTGGGCCATCTTAGCTCTGACCATGAGCCAGATACGAGGAGAAGGTAACACCCTTTCAATGCGGGGCCAGCCTGGGGTAAAAAAGGAGCCCTCCTTCAAGGGGCCCTGGCTTCCCAGCGAGGGTCTGGCTCTGCTCTGCCTCTCTGACCTGTCAGGTGCAGCTCAATAAACTCGTCCTCAGACTTGGCCTCTCTGAGATGTGTGGCTTTCTCTCATGACTGGAGAGCACTAGGACTAACTGGGTGCTCAGCAGCAGGAAGTTGGTAAGCAGCTTTCCCTTATAAACAGTTCTAACGGGGAAGTCCACGGGGCTGGTCTTTGTTCACGTCAGTCAGCAGAGGGCAAACCCAGCAACAGTGAAGCCGTGCTTAGGGGCCACAGAGGGGAGAGGAACTGCCCCAGCCGACCCACCTTCCTCCAGGGAAAGCAGAGAGAATAAAGTACCCTGTAAATCCTAGGTAGCCAGGGAGTCAGTAGGGGTCCTGGGAGATTGTGGAGGAGCTGAGGAAACAGCAACTATCTGGTGTGGGCCCTGAGAGTTTAGGCCTCAGGCACCTTGCTCTCACGGATCTTCAGAGACCCCAGAGGTGCTTATCTGCCCCCTCAGGCACGTGGCCAGTAATTTCTTCCTGTTCTCAGAGATAACTGCCAAGTCACCATTGCTTTTTGAGTCTCACTTGGCTCCCTCATCATAACCCTTTTTGACCCACCTGAAATGGTACCAAAGTGTGTAACTCAGCCATGAAAGGCAGGCCACAACTAGAAAAGGCAAGGACACGGCTTAAGCGTGTGGATGGTGGGTACCGTCTATGTGCCCTGTGGGGAGATGGGAGTGCGGGCGGAGAGTCCAGGATAAAGAATAGGTGGGAGCACAGCCTGAGCCTGAAACAATGGCCTTTGTATGTTATCTTGTTCAACATTTTCTTTTAAAGATTATGTAGATAGAGTGCTCTGCCTGCATGTACACCTGCAGGCCAGAAGAGGGCACCAGATCTCGTTATAGATGGCTGAGAGCCACCATGTGGTTGCTGGGAATTGAACTCAGGACCTTTGGAAGAGCAGCCAGTGCTCTTAACCGCTGAGCCATCTCTCCAGCCCCGAGTGCTCAAGATCTTAATGGGGCTCTGCTGTGGGATGCGAAAGTCTGTACGCACAGCTGCTGCTCAGTACACCACTGATGCCAATGTTAACAGCTGTGTTCACGCCGCAACCTACACTACTGATAGCAACCAATGTAATAACACCTGTAATCCCGGCATTAGGAGAGACAGCGGCAGACTCTCCCACGGGTCCAGGCCTGCTGGGCTAGCCTAAGCCACAGTATGAGATCCTGTCTCACAAATACAAAACTAGAGCCGGGAAGATGGCTCACAGGGTTAGGACGCTTGCCACCACGGAGTTTGCAGTGAAAGGAGCCGTCCTCTGAGCTCCACCTATGCGCCGAGGCACACGCCCCCTCAACCTCAACAAAACAAAACAAAACAAAACAAAAAAACGAAAACCAACTAAGTAAAGAAAACAATCAACACTGGGCTTTACAAGAACTGTAAACCCCAGGCCCTGGAGTTTACCGGGCTTTAAGGTCACATCACTGGCAGGCGGAGCTGCTGCAACCGCAGTAACGGGAACGGCAGCTTTGCAGAGAGCTTGCAACAGTGCAACCCGGGGTGGGGGTGGGGGCTCAGCCTTCCCCACCCGGTGGGCACAGCCGGGGAGACTGAGGCTGGAGCGGCCTCTAGGCGCTGCACTCACTCGGCCTCCCGCAGGCGGCGCAGCACCGCCTCGCTGTCCGCCTCCGGCTCGGCCTGGGGCCCGCGGGCCTGACCACCGTCCCGCCGCGGCCGCCTCCCCGCGGCGCGCTTCCTCCGCGGAGCCACGGTGCTCCACGGTTCCAGGGCCTCCGCGACCGCCGCCATGCCCCCGACGTCACCACCGCGCGCCGGGGCGGCCACCACTCCCTCGACGTCACAGGCTCGAGTCGCACGCACCCGCACGCCATCGCCGAGCCCCCAGAGGCTGGAGGCTGCGCTGCCGGGCACAGGTATCAGAGCTGTCACGCGGGCTTCTGGGCTCGGGCTGCGGCCACTTCCCACACCTCCGTCCCCGCGTGCGCCTGGACCTTCCCTCTTGTTGTCACCTCTCAGGCTGCCGGGGCACAAGATGATTCTCTGGACTTTTGAGAACTAGCTGCTAGGTCCTCCGACCGGGAGGTGTGGCTTCCAGGAACTGAGCTGTCCCTGCACAGGCACCCTGTGTGCTCTGTAGCTGAGGTGGTGGATATTTAGGCCTTCTCGGGCTCATGGGGATCCCCCTCAGGCACTTCCTTCTTTCGAAGGGCCGTTTAAGAGAGGGTCCTGCTTTGTAGCCATGGCTCGCATGGAGCTCGGCAATCTGCATGCCTCTACCTCTCCGGAGCTGGGATTACAGGCCTGAGTGAGGTACCATGCCTGGCTCCGTCCCTAAGAGACGCCAACACACTGCCTGTGTTTCCGCAGATGGCGGAATTGTGGCTAGCGTTGTCCCTGAGGGTATTAGCCGGAGAAGTGGGACTAAGTACTGCAGATGAAAGTGGCTGAAGAGTTGTCACGACCGAGGATTAAAACCATTTCTGTGTTTCCTCCTAGTGTTATCTACGCGGTGAAGTATTACTGTCGGGAGATAGCATCATGAATAGAAAATTTTATGCCGTGAACCTGTTTCTGCAGAGTTTCCTCGGAGGAGCCAAGGAGTAGAGTGGGTGAGTCCAGGGTCCTTCCTAACTGGGGGGACCCACGGTCCACTGAGTTGTCCTGCCCCGTGGGAGGTTGAAATGAAGGACACTGTGGAAGTTCTGGCCTTGCACTCTGAGGAGCTGCACACGTTCTGATTGCACTGTGGAGGGCCAGTTCCTTAATTTAGGCTCGGCAGTTACCCAGCAACCACCTGATCTGTGTGGCTCCATAGCGCCCAGCGCTCTCCACACTCGTCCAGTTTCCCTTCAGCAAGGCGGACTGTGTTTTCTGCTGGAAAAAAAAAGGGGGAGGGGCTCTGAAGTCTCTGCTACCCGCTTTCTTTTTACTTTGAAACATTGTTGTTTATTGAGCCGTGCAGGTCACATGCGTGCTCATGAGTTTCTGAAAGAATTCACTCTTTGTGTTTACTCAGAGCTCAGGCACTCCTATGTGAACTGGAAACTTCCGCCTTTTTAAAGAACACACTGTAAGACCTTGAACTGTGCATACAGTCATAGGTCCTACCAGAAGCTGCCTCTACCCATCCAGCATGCCTCTCCCCACCGCAGAGCTCCCTGAGAGGAGTTGGAAGGGGCACCAGTGCAGACAGCCGCTCGGATGCTTCTGAAGCAGAGCACGCTTTTGTCTTGTTGAGCTAACCTGCTCCGCTCGAGCTGTCTCCTCCTGGACCTCTCAGCGCTGCAGACACTTCTGGAAGTGAACCTGCCACCTAGGGAAGTTGCACTTTGATGTTGAGTGAAAAGGAACCAAGTAGCAAAAGTCACCTGACCTGACCACACCTGGTGTTGCTGGACTGGGGACAGAGGAGGACTTCTAGGAGGAATAGCACATGAAGAGGATGAGGCCATCCGGAGAGTAAATGGCCACCACCACTCCCTCAGAGACAAAGTCAGCCTCGTGGTGAGTATCAAGGCCTGCCTGAGGTGGTTTCCAGGATCCTTTGAGTGAACTGGAAGCTCGGCCAGCCAGTCTTGCAGTTCCCCTTAGAGCAACCTCACTCAGCGTGGAAGCCTTTTCTTTCCAGAGCGTATGTGTTTGAACCTTCCCAGTCTGGGGCTGGATAAGGCCCAGGGGTAGAGTGTTCACCCAGCATTCGAGAGGCCCTGGTTCAATCCGTAGTGCAGCAAAAATAAGCAAAACCCAGATGACCACCGTACAAACCCCACCTCAGGTGCTGCGAGTAGGTGCCCGAGCAGGCAGTCCTGATGGCCTGGGTGTGTCAGGTCTGTGGAGAGGCAGGATGGCTGCAGCTGAGGTTTGGCCCGTCTGGCTCCCAAGGCTGTTGGACAGTTGGACAATGTCTCCCTGAAACTCGGTTCCCTCTGGAGCTTCATCCTTTTTTACAACCTGGTTCAGCAAATGCTGCTGAGAGGTGACAGTGAAAGGTGTGGCCTAGCTAGATCCGCAGACCTAGCAGCTGATTACACGTGGAGCCATGCACAGTGCTGCTGAGGTATAGTGAATGCAGAGGAACGAGTGATTTCAGTTGTGGGAGAGGACAGGGTGGCTGGTGGTCCACACAGGTGTTTTGGATCAGCATCTAACCTGTGGCCAGTTGCACATTGAGCCTTGGAGCTTGAGAAAGTGGATGATGTTGGGGCAGGCGTCTGCTGTGAGGAAGGTGATGGGAGGGCCTTGTGTCCTGCAGGAACGGTTCGGGTAACAGTGTCGTGTCCGCTTTGTGGGCTGCTCGGGCCTGGCTGGGTGCTCTCCAGAGTCTGAGAGCACAGCTGAAGTCCAGTCTCTCTGCCTAGCTCACCTTGTGCAGTCAGGTGGTGTCAGGCTCAGGGATAGAATCTTTCGAAGCCAGACGTCCTGGCTGAGCTGTCGTCCCAGAACCTGGGAGGGAGGCAAAGGCAGAAAGCTGCCGCAAGGCTGGTGAGGAAGCAAGCCTGGGCTGCTGGTAAGGTTCTGAGGGTCAGAGAGGAGTTTGGTGTTTCTCTGTCAGGTTTCAAAGGCTGCTGTCTTGTGGTACAGACAAGCATACCTGCTGCAGGCCCCCTTACACGTGTCCCACTAGTTCACGAGTTCTCAAGAGAAGGGCTGCTTCCCACCAGCGTGCTCTGGAGAAGTACAGTGGAGACACCTCAGGTTACTTTGTTACCAGAACTCGCAGAGATGGCAGGAAAGCATGCAAGCATGTGCTTGTTCAGCCACGGGGGAGGGTTTCCAACAGCAGGCCGCAGTAGGCCACCTGGTCCCCGCAGGAGCGGCTGCCTCCTCTGGGCACTGGCGTATCTAGTCTGTTGCACTTGCAGTGGGTTTATCTGCTTGTGGCTTCTGGACTCTTCCTGGCAGCTGAGCGCCAAGCCCTCCCCGAGCCGGGGCCCCATGGCTTCCTTCTGCTCTCTTGCCAGGTGGAACTACTTTTTTCTGTATGACGGTTCCAAGGTAAAGGGAGAAGGAGACCCCACCAGAGCTGGCATCTGCCACTTCCACCCGTCCCAGGTAAGCAGGGGCAGCTGTGCACGCGGCCTCGGTTAAGACGTGTTGGGGGGACTCTCAGGCGTGTGCATGCTCTGCTCTCTCCCCGGCCCCCTCTTTTTCCTTACTTACGTTTCAAGCTTTGAGCCAGGTTCTCACGGAGTTCCTGGCCTCCATGGGTGACAGGCCTGTGCCAGCAGCAGTGCTCTTGTGCGAGTCTTAAGTCCCCAGGCAGCTCGGGCCTCCTCTCTCCCAGCCCTGTCAGTTGTCCCCAGGCTTCTGTCTGTCTCCTCCTGTTCCTGAGTCTTTGATCCACTTATTTTAAAAGCTTTTATTCAAATAGCAAAGTAGAGACTCTTACATCCACCCCCAGGTCAGCACCTTTGAACACTGTGAGCCCCGACTGCCCTAATGTCTCTGTTTTTGTTTTTCCTAAGAAAGTTTAAAGCAAGTCCTAGACATGTGTCCTTTCACCCACCGGGCTTTATCGCATCACACACACCTGGCAGGACTGACCCTGAGTGACAGCTGCTTTAGTGTCATCAGGTGCTGCAGCCAGACTCTAACTATTGCTGGCTGTTTGGCATTCCCCTGCCTGGCTCCCCCTCCCTCCCCAGTCCCCCTAGACGGGACCCTAACAACACAGCATAGCCTGCTTGCTCAGTCTGTGCTAAGTCCTCACACACCAGCCACCCTGTATTCTCCTCGGATGACCCAGGCTGCTCTTGACTCATCTCATTTTTATTTATGTATATAAGTGTTCTGCCTGGTGCCCCTGAGAGCGCTGTCTCCTCGGGCTGGATGGTTACAGATGGATGTGAGCCACCTCTCTAGTCCCCGCCCTTGAGCTTTGGGCTCTCTGTGTCAGCGGGATTGCAGGCACAGGCCACCGTGCTCGGCTACTACTGCTTTTTATGATCCTACAAATACAACAACTGGGCCGCGTGTGACCTCTAACGCCTACAGTCCCAGCACGCAGAGGCCAGAGGGCAGAGGTAGAGGCAGAGGAGCCCTGAGCTTGAGGCTAGCCTGGTCTACAGAGTGAGTTCTAGGACAGCCAGGGCTGCACAAAAAGGCACTGCCCCAACACACATGCACACACACACCACGCAACACACACACACATACACAACACCCCCATACCCACACACCATGCAACACACACCCCACACACACCTCTGGCCAGGTGGCTCAGCGGGTCAAAGCATAAGCCTGAACTAAATCTCTAGAACCCATAATGGAAGAGAAAATTAGCTTCTAACAATGGTTCCCTGATACCCACGCAGGCGCCACGATGCATGTGCCCAGCCCACACACGGGGACACAAAGAAATGCATGCAATAGTGTTTGTTCTTATTAAAAATATAAAAACTAGGGCTGGAGAGATGGCTCAGAGGTTGAGAGCACTGATTGTTCTTCCACAGGTCCTGAGTTCAATTCCCAGCAACCACATGGTGGCTCACAACCATCTGCAATGTGATCTGGTGCCCTCTGCTGGCCTGCAGCCATACATGCAGACAGAGCACTGTATAAATAATAAATAAATAAGTAGATTTATTTAAAAACATATAAAAACTATTCTTGGCCTGTGAAAACGGAGAGCAGATGCTGGTCTGTGTAGAGCAGCCAGGTTGAGCGTTGTCTGCTTCTCCCACAGACCCTGTTAGACCAGCAGGAGCTGCTCTGTGGCCAGCTTGCTGGCGTAGTGCGCTGCCTAGGAGACCTTTCTGGCACCCCGCCCATGCTCATCCGCCTGCGGAAGCTCAAATTCGCCATCAGGGTGGATGGGGACTACCTGTGGGTAAGTCTGAAGGCGCAGGCCTGCTGTGGGAGTGTTGTGTTGTCCACCCGTGTTCTTCCCCTGGCTGCAGCTGCTTCTCAGACCTCGGTGCTCTCTGACCACTGCTCTGGTGCTAAGGGAGAATGCAGAGGAATGTTAACCCTGCAACATGGCCGCTCTGATCACATCCAAACCCCTCCTAGGTCTGTGTGACCCAGCTGGAATGCACTCAGGTCCTTAGCACACACCTTTACTCCCCAACAGTCAAGGTGAAGTTAGTTGTAGGAGGGGGCACCCTTGCTTGAAACTGATATCTTCAGTGAGAGGCAGAGAAAGTGACAAACCAGAAAGATTTGACAGAACAGAGCAGCACAACTCTCAGGAGATGGAGGAAAGAGAAGCTATTTAGGAGAAAGCAGCATGGGGGTGGGGGGAAGAGCACGCAGTTGTACAGAGGCAGCAGAGAGAACAAGCTGGACACAGGTGAACACAGAAGGAGCCAGAGAAGGAGGTGGAGGACTGAACAGATCGCCAGGTTAGCATGAGGCCAGGCAGAGCAGCTCAGCCAGATGGAGCCAGTCAGCTTGGAGAGGCATTTGAGCCAGAACAGCTGAGCTGCATCAGCCAGCCAGAGCTCAGAAAGAACTAGAAGGGGTGAGCTTATTCAGCAGTAAGCCTCCGAAAAGACAACTAATTCAGGCGAATAACTGCGGATCAGGGCCTCATGATGTCAAGCAGCACTCTGCCCCTGCGCCACATACAGCCCTTCTTCAAAACACTTCAGATGCTGGGCGTGGTGGCGCACACCTTTAATCCCAGCACTCGGGAGGCAGAGGCAGGCGGATCACTGTGAGTTCAAGGCCAGCCTGGTCTACAAGTGAGTCCAGAACAGCCAAGGCTACACAGAGAAACCCTGTCTCAAAAAACAAAAAACAAACCAAAAAAAAAAAAAAAAAACACCTCAGATCTACTGTGCTCTGAGCAGGGCGGGTGTTTTTCATATTCTTTTTACTTATTTAATTTGCACGTGTCTGGTTTATGCAGGCGTGTACATGTTTATATGTGTGTGTATGTGTACACATATACACATATGTGGAGACCCAGTTTATAGCATGTCCATTGCTTTTCCTTGATGAGCTACTGCCCTCTGTTTTGATGGTGTCTGGTCAGTGTTGCCTTCTGTAGCTTTTACCTGTGGTAGCCCGAGAAACTGTTGCCGACTATTGCCGACTATTTTGGTCTCAAATTGAAAAAAAAAAAAAGTTGATTGTTTTTCCTTTTAAATTTGTGTCTATAATGCTACTTTGTTTTCTGTTTGTGGGTGCTGTGAGTGGAGATCAAGGGTGATTCCCCCCACCCCAGTCTGGTTATGCAACATTCTTGCACAGTTGCTGAGTTCCCTACGCACCTGTGTCATAAGTCAGGTGACTGAGCACAGGTGGGTCTGGGTTGGCTTGAAAATTCAGCATGTCCCACCTGCCGTGATTTCTGTGGTTCTGTGTGAGGCTTGGGATGGACAGTGTCTCTCCTGAGTTCAATCTCTTCTCCAGTGGCGCTCTTACATTTTCACTGCAGTCAGTCTGTTGGTGTGGCGGAGAGTCCTGAGTTGGAGAGCAGCTCTGCAGGGGAGGGTTGGAGGCGGCTGCATTGCTCTCTTAGAATTGCTGGAGTGTGTCAGCTGCTGCCCTCCATCTCTTCAGGTTAACATGCAGTGTCCCGGCACAGCCTCACACAGGGCAGAGGGGCAGCCAGCACAGGTGCGGCTCACAGGGCAGGCTGGGGTCACTGGGATCTGGGGTGCCCTTGAGCCGAGCAAGGCCCTGGAATGAGCACCAATGGACACTCAGGCCGGCCTGGCCAGTGGAGGCAGGCAGTGCTTGGTGTCTGTGGAAGTGGGCCTGGCTGCAGGACTGTGCGCCACGCAGCAGTGACAGAGGTTTAAATTAATCTCATGGCAGTGCACACTTAGTGGCAGTTACACAATGACAGGGCACACTCAGCAGCAGTTACACGATGGCAGGACACAGTCAGCAGCAGTTACACAAAGGCAGTGCACACTCAGCGGCAGTTACACGAGGGCAGTGCACACTCAGCAGCAGTTACATGAGGGCCTCCCTTGAGTGGTTTTCTTGGCTCAGCATGGTGCCCACACCCTCAACCCCAGTACTCGGACAGCAGAGGCAGGTGGATGTCTGTGAACTTCAGAGTAGCTCAGTTCTCAGCACTCACATGGTGGCTCACACCCATCTGTGACTTCAGTTCCAGTGGATCTGACACCCTCTCTGGCTTCCTCAAGTACTGGGCACACACGCAGACAAACCACCCATACATTTAAACCACACACACACACACACACACACACACACACACACACACACACACACACACACTCACTCTTGTATAAATTTAAGTCTAAGGATCCTGGCACCAAGGTGGCTCACACCTTTAATCCTAGCACTTGGGAGGCAGAGGCAGGTGGATTGCTATGAGTTCAAAGCCAGCCTGGTCTACAAAACGGCCAGGACTACACAGAGAAACCCTGTCTCTAAAAAAATGAAATGTAAGAGCCTTGGCTAGCTATGGCTCAGTGGTGTGCATGTTCACCACCAAGCCTTGTGACCCGAGTTTGATCCCCAAGATACGTCTGGTGACAGTGAAGAACCTACTTTTGCAAATTGTCCTCTGACCTCCACGTGTGCACTGTGACCCCTGACCTCCACGTGTGCACTGTGACCCCGACCTCCACGTGTGTGCTGTGACCCTGACCTCCACGTGTGTACTGTGACCCTGACCTCCATGTGTGCACTGTGACTCCCATCCTCCATGTGTGCACTGTGACCCCTGACCTCCACGTGTGTGCACTGTGACCCTGACCTCCATGTGTATACTGTGACCCTGACCTCCATGTGTGCACTGTGACCCCGCCCTCCATGTGTGCACTGTGACCCCTGACCTCCATGTGTGCACTGTGACCCCTGACCTCCATGTGTGCACTGTGACCCCGCCCTCCATGTGTGCACTGTGACCCAGCCCTCCATGTGTGCACTGTGACCTTGACCTCCATGTGTGCACTGTGACCCCGCCCTCCGTGTGTGCACTGTCACCCTGACCTCCCAAAATGTAAGCAAGGAAATCTAAGTTATCTGTTGAAAACACGTGGCCTCTGTCTTTCCCAGTCGTATTTCGCTTCCCATATGGTTTGCATCCATTCTGCAGATGCCATGTCTGCATTGGGGTGCATGCGTGCGTTGTGTGTGTTTATCACCCTGGTCTTCTGCCTCCACCTCCCGTGTGCTACCACACTGTGCATTACGTACTGGAAGCTCACTCACCGTGTGTCCCTGCGTGTGTGTGCATGTGTGTGCGTGTGCGTGTGTTTGTGCCTACCGCAGTCTGCCCACTGTGGGGTGTGTGTAGGTAAGAGGACAGCATTGCCGCAGCTGCTTTCCTCCTCCCACCGTGTGCGTCTCTGGGACTGAGCTTTCCTCCCAGGCTTAGCAGCTCCTGCCTTTACCCAGTGAGCCGTCCTGCCAGCCCAGACATGCTCCTCTGTTAAGGAAACCAACCGCCTTCTGCGAGCTCTGTGGCTTTAGCTGGGTTGCTTTGTTGCCAGTGGCTCTGTGGTATAATTTGATATCTAGTACGGTGACAGGCCTGCTACAACTTCTAGTCAGGATCTTGTTTTTTTGCCCTGTAAGTTTTAGGATCATTTTTCTGAGTTCTGTGAGGGTGTTTTGGTTTTATTTATTATTTATTCATTTATTTATTATGTATACAGTCCTCTGCCTGCATGTACGAAGAGGGCATCAAATCACACTATAGATGGTTGTGAGCCACCGTGTGGTTGCTGGGAATTGAACTCAGGACCTCTGGAGGAGCAGGCAGTGCTCTTACCCTCTGAGCCGTCTCTCCAGCCCAGTTTTTGTGTTTTGATGGGGGTTGGTTGTATTGACTTTGGATTGCATTATACCGGCTGCTACTTTTTTTTAAAGATTTATTTTATTTATTGTATATGAGTGTTTTATCTGCCAAAGAAGGCATCAGATCACATTGTAGATGGTTGTGAGTGACCATGTGGTTACCCGGTTGCTACGCTTATGCTGCACGTTACCTCTCCCTGAGCGCCAGGCCTCCTGTCTCCCTGCGCCTCTCAACGCCAGTCTCTTCCATATTTGTAAGTTTTCACAGTGGCAGCCTTTCACAATACCTCCGCTCTAGATTTTTTGTTGTTGGTGGGTTTTTTTTTGTTTTGTTTTGTTTTGTTTTTAAGCTATGAGAAATGGGTTTTTCTCTTTTAATTTTTTCCTTTCCTAGCAAATATGTTATTGATACATGGAAAAACTATTTCTTTGTAGGTTGGTTTTGCGTCTTGCTGCCTCACTGGAAGTGCTTATCAACCCTGAGCACTTCCTGGTACAGTCTGCAGGGCAGTTGAAGTGTAGGATCATTGTCGCTTACGAGGACGGATGACTTGACTTCTTTATTTCTGTTCATGTCCCCTTTCTTCCTTTCTCTAGTTGCTCCAGCTAAGACTGTGAGCTCTAGATGGAGTGACTGTGGCCAGGTTTGCCCTTGGCCCCCTCCTGCATCTGGCATGCTACCTTTCTCACTCTTAGTACAGCCTGTTCGAGCCCATCTGTGGTTCTTTTCAGCACTTGCATTATGAAGAGATATTGAACCTTTTTATGCCAGTGAGATGATTGTGTGCTGTCTCTCTGGGTCTTTCTGTGTGCTGAGCTACGGCAGGGACTTGTGCCTGGCTGCAGCAGCTGGCACCATGGAGGGAAACCACGCAGACCTGGTTCACAGGCTTCTCACTGTGCTTTTGGTTTGGTTTGGTTTTGGTTTTGGTTTTTTGGTTTTGTTTCTTTCGACAGGATTTCTCTGTGTAGGGGCCCTTGCTATTCTGGAACTTTCTTTGTAGACCAAACTGGCCTCAAATTCACAGAGGTCCACCTGCTTCTGCCTCCCTAATATTAGAACTAAAGGTGTGCTCTACTGTGCCCAGATTTCACTGTGCTCTTGGCCTCAATTTCCCACATGTGGAAATGTTTGTGACCAGTTGATGGGACAGACTAGACTGTGTCCCTTCCTCTGCTGTGCCCAGGGAGACACCGGCTTTGTGAGTGAGGGGCGCTGTCCCTCTCCTCTACCTCGTGAGACAGGTGAACAGTACACATTGCCTCGTGTTTGAGAGCTGTGATGGAATTTAAGATGAATGCCACCTGGGAGACCTGACTGCTGCACACGCATCACAAAATGAAGGCTGGAATGAACCAGCCTGCACATGCCTAGACCCACCATTAGCCCCACAGCTTCTGGGAAGCAGTGGCCGGCACTGTTGACACCAGCCACCTGGACGCTCAAGCCTCCGCCGGCGTGTCCACAATATACTGCTCCCACCGGCAGGCAGCCGCTCCAGCCACGTTTTCCTACTGTTTACTGAGCATGTGAACTGTGCCGAGAAAGCAACATGTCTGATTCTGCTGATTAGGGTTCAGGGGCTTCTGGCTGCTTGGAAATGTTTAGAAGACAGGAATCCAGGACCTACGTCCTCAGGTACTTGCAAGACAGACAGACAGCTGCTATTAGCAGAGCCTGGCTTGGGGTGGTGTGGAGGGAACCACTGGACATGAGGGGGACTGATGAAGTCTCCCCAAAACCACCACACGGGCTAAATCTAGATCAGGTTCCGAGGCGAGCGCTAGGTGAGGTGCTGGTCAGTACCACATGACCTGCCAGTTCTTTACTGCCTACTTCAGACTACTGGAAACACACACAGTGGGTGGACGTGACACACGGAGCAGTAAACGCTCCATAGGGAGATGTCAGAGGGGACCGTTGCCCATCAGCTTCAAACACAAGGACTTGGCCACCTACTGGACCTCCCGTCCTCTGGCATGGAGGTGCCACTGCCCCTCCCTCTTAAGCCCTCTGGGTGTCCTGTCCCCGCTGAGATGTACAGCCAACACTGAGACCCTGACCTCAGTCCTTTGCTGTCACAGCCCCGTCATAGGCCCTGGATTCCTGTCCCCTAAACATTTCCAAGCAGCCAGGAGCCCCCAGGTTCCTACTGTGTTGAATTTGTGGGATTGCCACCTTCCCCTGCACACAGTAGGTGCTCAGGTATTAAGTATGAGAGAGCCGCAGGCATCAGCATCGATTGCTCCTGAGAGTGCCGGGTGAGGCAGGCAGAGGCTGGACGGTCCTGCATGACGTGGGACATGGTCAAGTCACAGCCCCAGGCAGAGGCACTGTTCGCTCCATTATCCCTTTGCAATCTACGTGCAGTAGCCAAGTCTTCAAGGGTGCAAGCAGCTTTCATCTTAAGTCCCCCACAGATATTTGTTCCACACTTTAAAAAAAAAAAAAAAGGAGCTATGTGCTTGGCTGATGATAAACAGGCTTTTATTTTGACTTTTGGTTTTCAATAACGTTGCTTAACATCAAAACATCTCACATGCAAGTTAAATCTGTAAGCCAAAGGTACATTCAGCAATTCATCTTCAGCGCAGTTTTGAATGAGATGGATCATTCTATAGCTAAGTGAAGGTTACAGTTCTACGGTGTAATGCTGAGGCTTTTTGCCTGGAGCATCGCCCAGGACTCAGAGAGCTGGTCATATTTTGTCACACGGGGCCACACTCCACATCACGACCCACAGCTCTGCAAACCAATCCAGCCTCAGCCGGGCACAAATGCAAAGAGGCCACTTCCCCAAATAACAGCCTGCATCCACCTAAGACACCGATGCTACCACTGTGAGGTGGGGTGGCTGTGTGGAAGGTGCCAATCCCAAAATGCACCCCGTTGTCATGACATCCACGCTAGGGCAGGAACTGAGCAGCAGGTCGGCTCCGCAGCAGGGAGCTTGGAAGGTATGGAGTGTGAGGAGGGAAGTGTGATGCTGTGGAGGGGGGGGGCAAGCCCACGAGACAGCCAGGCCGGGACCCCTCTGCCCTCTGAGCAGTTCAGCCCGCCACCCCCTTGGTGTTCCTGTCCTCTTTGCACTATCTGATAGCACCTTCTTCCTTGCGTAGTACCCCCAACTTCAGCTCCAGTCTGCCCCCCGGGACGTGGCGTCATTACTTAGGATTGGCTTTGGGCCTGGCACTCAGGGGCCGGCCCTGTGTTGGGTGAGGAGCAGCCTGTGGTTTGGGGCGCCCGTGCTCCCGCTGCAGCAGGCGCTGCCTCCCCCGGGCCAGCGCCTCCAGGTACCACTGCTGCTCTTTCCCCTGCTGCTTTCTCTGCTCCAGCTTCTCCCTTCTGGCCTCCAGCTGGCAGAATTCCTCATCCAGGTGATGGAGCTGTGTCTGCAGCCTCCTGCTCTCAGCATTGATACCCTGGCAGAAGTCCTTGTGGGCCTGTTTGGCCGCGGCCTCCAAGGCCTTGGCCATCCTCCTCAGTTCCCTGGTGATGTCCTCTCCCGACTCCAGCAGGCTGAGCTCCTCCACTCGCTTCTCCAAGGCGGCCCTTTCTTTCAGGAAGTGCCAGTGTCGGTCTCGGTCCATGAGGGGGATGTCGGCCACGACGCTGGCCTCCTCCCTCTCTAGGGCCGCTTTCTCCCTGTCCTGCCTCTTCCTCACCTGTGCAACAGGCCTCAGGGCCCTGAGCTTCCTCCTCAAGCCGGCCTCCAGCCTCCTGCCCTGCACCAGCTGCATCCCGAGTGTGGCCTTGCGGGAGGTAAAGCTGGAGAGCAGCTCTCGCCTCTTGTCCTCGATCTCCTGACACTGCTGGATGTAGTCCTTCCAGAGGGAGTCGTACTTGCTCTGGCGCTCCTCCCCTGCCTTCTTCAGGTGCTCCAGGAAGGGCTTGTTTGCTGCCTCCTCCAATGCTATGTGCTTCTGCATCTCCCTGACGTCCCTCAGCAGCACTGACTGCCGGCTCTTAACTGCTTCCATCTCCCGCTCCAGCTGGCTCATGGCCGCCAGGGTCTTCTTTCTCACCTTCCTCTGCAGCCGAGTCATAGACTCTGGCCTCAGGAAGCTGTTGAGAAGGGTCATGTGTGGGGCCTCTGAAAGACGAGGCTGGGGGCCACCAGCAAACCCTCCTTTGGAATCCAGAGGCTCGCTGGGACTGCTTTCCAAATCTTCCAGGCTGACTCCTGAGGAGCAGGTGCTGGCAACATGCGTGTGCTTGTCAGGGGCGCTGTGGCCAGTTCGGGAAAGTCCCTCCTCTCTGTTCCTCTCCTCCTGGAGAATGACCTCTGGCCACCTCACCTGGAAGTCGCATATGGCCTTCCTCCTGGCCAGACAAGGCCTGTACCAGACTTCTTGGTAGGTCACAGAGGTCTTACCCTTCCTCTCAGGAGTTGGTGGTGTTCCTCCATCCCAGCCTCCCTCTCTGGTGGGGAAGACGGTGGCTCTTCTGTCCCAGGTGTCCCAGGTAGTATAATCCTGGCCATGGGGCTCCATAAACCCTCCCTCTTGGGTGTGGGCCTTTGCCCCTCCCAGACCCTGCTACCAGAGGCTCAGAAGCTCAGCACCTTCTCCTGGCTACCTTAGTTCCCTCTGCTCATCCTCCAGGCTCTACAGATGCAGGTAACCACCGCCCCCAGGTTCCCCCAAGGTTGGAGGTACTGGCATCTAGGCCCAGGCAGCACAGAATGTGGACTGTTAGTCTTGTCATTAACCCTTAGGTGGCGCGTTTGCCTCGTGGGCGGGGCTTGTGGGGGCGGGGCTTGTGGGGGAGGGGCGGGGCCTGGAAAGACTCTGAGGCTGGTGCTTTAGGCCAGTACACAAGCAAGGTTGGAAGAAAAGCTGCAGAGGCTTGGCGCCTGTGGCAGGCAGCACCCGGGCTTTCTCAGCTCTGCCCGGGACTTCATTTGCACCTGTGACCTACACTGTGCTGGCTGGGCAGGAGGCCTGGGAGTGGGGGAGGGTGCCGAGGGCCTGGAGGTTCCAGGCTACTGGCTTCACTTCTCAGTGTGGAGTTTGGGCGCAGTCTGGTCTGTTCTTCCGGCTTTGGACACCCTCAGTGCCCTCTGGGTTCCCTGTGCCATGGCTGGTGTGTGAAGGGTGGGGCTTGCACAGCAAGCTACCTCAATTTCCCAGGAAGAGAGAGCCACCTCGGAATTGTATCCTGTGCATCCACATTTGAGACATGCCCAAATGTGGACAGGGAGGAAAGCCTCCCACAGACAGAGCAGAGAGAGGATTCCAAGCTCGGCCACAGCACTAGCTGGCTTTCTCTGCCGTGAGCACAGCTGAGGGACTTCCCCAGGGAAGAAGGCACTTGCCTTGTGGCCCTAGAAGTTTCAGTGCCTCCTGGCAGGAAGCAGGGAGAGGTGTCCCTCTGTCTGGGGCCTTGGGAAGAGACTCCTGGCATAGGCCATGCATAGTCGATGGCCAGCTCCCTGTGCTACCACTGACCTCATGTCCTGCCCCAGCGCTGCTGTGTGCAGACAAACTAGGTGCCCAGGAAATGTGAAAAGGGGTGAGTGAAGAGTGAGAGACAAAGGGGAGAAGCCGCAGGGTAAGTCAGGACTCAGGTCCCTTTCATCCCAGCACTGGGTGATGGCGGCAGAGGCAGCAGAGAAATCCCTGTGAGTTTGAGGCCAGCCTGGTCTCTAGGGCTAGATCCATGGCTCCACAGTGAGGGAGGAAGGAACTTGGGATGCTGTCTTTCAGGGACAGGTGCAAACACACGCTTCTGACCTCCCCTCTGTGTCATTAACCATCCACCCCGGTCCTCAGTGTCAGTGCAAGGCCTTGTCCTGCCTTGAGATCTTTCTGTCGCCCCTTGATAAAGGGCAACTGTGACAGGGCACAGCTCCTGTGTAAGGCACGCGCCTCACTGTTGCTCACACAGTGGAGAATTCTGTGGATTTTGAGAGATTATGAGAAACAGTTTGCTTTTCTCCTGTGAACTGGCAGGCTGTGGTCAGCAGGGCCTGAAGAAGAGCGTTAATGTCAGGTGACCTCCGCACCTTTGTTCAGCATCTTCTGCACTGAAGAAAGAGGGGAAGACCCGTGTCACCCCCCAGCAGGTGGCCCCATGCCCAGCACAGCACTGCAGCATCCAACAGTGTTGTTAATGAGACGGGGATCGGTGTGCGTGATCTGGCTGCACAGTGGGACACAGACAGGGAGAGCCATTTCATAAAGGTCTTCCAGAAGCCATGTGTCTGCAGATCTGCCTGTTGGGCAGTGTGTCCTGGTTCCATTTTCTGTCTGGGCCTTCCCAACCCTGTCTCCTAGCCTGTGGCCCGACATACTACATGTCTGAAGGAATTCTGTGTCCCTGAAAGAAATTGATCCAAGCCTTACTGGACTCTCATACTTGCCTTGTGTGTCTTTCTTTTCTGTCGGCCTGAACCTCAGCTACTGGAGTGACTTGGTTGGTGTAGGGTGATGGCACCTCTCTGGAGGCATCTCCACAGGGCCCTCTGACACCCTCAGAAGGAACCGTTGCTGCAGAGCAGGGCGAGGCACCTGAAAGATGCCCTGACAAAACCCCTTCTCAAGCGACCTTGTTTTCAGGGATCTCTGGGGTTGCTTTCCGCATTTCCATTTGGTTTCTTTCAGAATCTTAGTTTCCTTGCTGCATTTTCTCCATGTCACTAACTCTCTCCTCAGTGCTACTGACTGACTTCCCCTCTAGAGTGGACTGAGCTCACCTGCCCCTCAGTGTTTTCTGTCAGATCACTGATTGCCTATTTACTTATTAGCCAGAACTGTTGAAACTGCGCTGGGAGTTTCCCTGCTGAGTGTCTGCACTCAGCTGTGGAGGCGGTTGCTCCTTTAGGGTGCTGCACTACCCAGCTCTGTCACTGTGCTTCTCTTGGCAGAGCACTGAGGGTTTTAGGGGTGGCCCTCCTGAGAGGTCTGTCCTGAAGCCACAGGGAGCAGCAGCAGCAGCAGCTGTGGGCACAGGACAGGTGTATTCAGAAAGAAGCCCAGTCCCAGCAGGAGCACAAAACCGACAGTGGCAACGCTACGGACTGTGTTGATGTTCACACGAGCAGCACGCAACTCATGATGCAAACGTTCAAAGCACTGGGCAAATGTAAGGAGAAGAACCAGGGAGTGCTTGTACATGTTCCGGGCAGGGCCAGGCTTGGATGTCTTCCTCAGCGCTCTCCACCATAGGTTTTGAGACAAGGTCTCTCACTGACCTGCAGTCCCTGACTTGGGTAGGCTGGCTGATCGCTCAGGGACCCTCCCTCCAGTCCCCACAGTGCCAGGGTTGCTGGCTCGCGCCACCATGGCGGCCTCTTCTCTCTGAGTGCTGCGTATCAAACTCAGGTGCTGCTTGCACGTCCAGCCTTCAACTTCTTAGAGGAAGGCAGGAAGCCTCGTGTGTGCCTCGGGTCTCCTCAGAGTGCAGCAGGAAGGCAGAATGCCAGTGTATGCAGAGGAGAGCAGAGAAGACAAAAGAAATCAACTGTAATAAACAAAAACTGCTGCCCAGGAGCAGGAAAGCAGGGAAACACGTTGCATGAGTGTGCAAAGAAGATGGCAGATAAAGCCACAAATGCAAAAACTTCATTCAATAAAAATTCTGGCAGGAATTCAGTAAGACAATGGTGGTAGTGGTGGTAGTGGTGGCGCAGGGGACACTGGGTGATGTCTCATGCTCAAAAAGCCAAAAACAGCGTTCAAAAGCAAGTCCCACATGACAATGGAGCCTCTTTCCAGGAGTCGAGTGTACCTGTTACGTGCGCTGAGGCTGGTGCTGCTCCTTAGTCTGGGTTAGACAGTGGACGCTGCCTCTTCTTTGTGCAGGAGCCAGCTCTGCCCCGGAAGGGCCTGAGGACCCAACCACGGCACGAGTGGCGTGGCACGGCACCATTGACTTTCTCCTCATCGGTGGGGGCCCCTTTTGCCTTTGTGACTGAACACTCCATAAGAGACAACTGACTGGACCCATGAGACAGGCTTTCCAGCAGCCAAGTGGTTACAGGAGCAGACGGTGGGCCGGGCTGATGGCTCCTCTGCAGGCAGCTGCACTTCAGATAAGAGTGTGTGGTTTTCCTTTGCAGTGGACCCCAGGCCTCCCACAGCCGCAGCCCGCTGTTAGTCGTGTGTGCTGTGTTCCTGGGGGACAGGAACACTTGTCCACGCTGGGGTCTCTGTTGCTGTGGACAAAACACCAAGACTAAAAGCAAGTAGGGGAGGAAAGGGTTTATTCGGCTTACACTTCCACACCATCGTCCATCACTGAAGTACGTCAGGCCAGGAACCCAAGCAGGGCAGGAACCTGGAGGCAGGAGCTGACGCAGAGGCTGTGGAGGGTACTGCTCACTGGCTTGCTCCCCATGGCTTACTCAGCCTGCTCTCTCATAGAACCCGGGACCACCAGTCCACAATGAGCTGCCCCCCGCATCAATCTCTAATTAAGAAAATGTTTTGTGAGCTGGGTGGTGATAGCTACACCTTTAATCCCAGCACTCAGGAGGTGGAGGCAAGCAGATCTCAGTGAGTTCGAGGCCAGTGTGGTCTCCAAAGCGGGTCCAGGACAGCCAAGGCTGTTACACAGAGAAACCCTGTCTCAAAAAAAGAAAAAGAAAAAGAAAGAAAAAAATGTTTTGCAAGCTTGCCTACAGCCCAGTCTTATGGAGCATTTTCTCACTTGGGATTTCTCTCTCTCAGATGACTCTAGACCATGTCAAGGTGACACAAAATTAGTCAGTACAGCCTTCTACTCACCCGATAGGGAGCCCATGACAGACTAAGCCCACATACCAGCGAAGTCCAATTTGGTGAGCCACTGAGTCTTATTGGTGTTACTAACAAGAGTACAGATGTGCTGGGGGTGGGTTCTAACAGGAGTTTAAGCGCTGCGGCCGGGGACTAACGGGGAGGAATAACTCAAAGACTTTATCACTAAAGCTGAGCCAACATGGGAGACAGCTCACAAAAGCTGGGACCCTGGAGCACAGTGCTCAGCCTGCCCGCAGCTCAGCAGATTGGGCAGTGTCCTTTCCTGGTGCCTCAGTGGATCTGAGCCTCTTGCAGGCAGCTTGTGTCCTCAGAGTGAGTCTTAGCAGTCTTTACCACTTAAATCTTGGGACAGGAGGCGCCTGGTGAATCTGCTCAGCTTCAGGGACTTCCTGCAGAGTCTGAGGCATTCCTCTGCAGGTTGGAGTGTTTCACCCCTTAACACACTTGTCATTTCTCGCCCTGTAAACACCCTGGGTCTTAGAAGCTTCTCTCTGAGATGGAAGGTTCTAACTTCAGAGGAAACTGCTGCACAGCATTGTGACAGGTGGGATTTCCGTCTTGTCCTCCTGTCTCCCCTGTGAGGGCTGTGGCCTGTTCTGGAGGCAGGACTCACTGGATTTTGTCTGCTGACATGTTGGAAGTGGCTTCTCTCTCCGCGCCCTCCACTTGTGACCTGTGCTGCTCAGGCTGTTCGCTGCTTTTTTGGGTTTCAAGGTGGTTCTTTCCTGCTTGGTTCTCTCTCATTGTGGATTTCTGATGTTCTCCCCTGATTCCCTCCTGGGAGCAAGTCTGTTGATTGAGTGGCTGCTCTTCACTGGTTTGCAGAGAGTGACTGCCCTTTTTTCCAAATTGAGACCTTGCACATGTTAGCTAAACACCCCAAAGATGAGCTATGCGTCAGTTCCTCACTAAGGAATTCTCTAGAAACCTGTTTTTTAGACAGACTCTCACTGTAGCTTAGATGGACCTGGCACTCACTCTGTATGTGGCCCAGGCTAACCATCATATCTCAGTCTCCCAGCTGCTAGGATCACAAGCTTGCCTGGTTAGCAAGTGACCTCATGAGCCTGTGGCAGGTGCCATAGAGAACCCAGATTCTGATTGTGGCCTTAGAGAAACGCTACAAGAACTGTCTTTCTGCTCTCCCTTTGCAGGCTCTCGGCTGTGGTGTGGAGCTCTCCGATGTCAGCTGCAGGCAGTTTCTAGATCAGCTCATTGGATTTTTTCATTTCTACATGGGTCCTGTCTCCCTGGCCTATAAGGTAGGGTGCTGATTGCCAGGGCCATCGAGCCCTTCAAAATCAGCCGTGCCAGGACCAGGCCTTCCTGGGCCATCTCTGCACATCGCATGGTTCTCTGTGACAAGGGCACAGCCTATGGCCCCTTAGGGATGCGTGTGTGCCCATGGGTCTGCTCTCCCCTCCTCTCCCCTGTGTGCCCATGGGTCTGCTCTCTCCTCCTCTCCCCCGTGTGCCCATGGGTCTGCTCTCCCTTCCTCTCCCCCGTGTACCCATGGGTCTGCTCTCCCCTCCTCTCCCCTGTGTGCCCATGGGTCTGCTCTCCCCTCCTCTCCCCTGTGTGCCCATGGGTCTTCTCTCCCCTCCTCTCCCCTGTGTGCCCATGGGTCTGCTCTCTCCTCCTCTCCCCTGTGTGCCCATGGGTCTGCTCTCTCCTCCTCTCCCCTGTGTGCCCATGGGTCTGCTCTCTCCTCCTCTCCCCTGTGTGCCCATGGGTCTTCTCTCCCCTCCTCTCCCCCGTGTGCCCATGGGTCTGCTCTCCCCTCCTCTCCCCCGTGTACCCATGGGTCTGCTCTCCCCTCCTCTCCCCTGTGTGCCCATGGGTCTTCTCTCCCCTCCTCTCCCCTGTGTGCCCATGGGTCTGCTCTCTCCTCCTCTCCCCTGTGTGCCCATGGGTCTGCTCTCTCCTCCTCTCCCCTGTGTGCCCATGGGTCTGCTCTCCCCTCCTCTCCCCTGTGTGCCCATGGGTCTGCTCTCCCCTCCTGTCCCCTGCATTCTGGGTTGGTGCACCTTTCTGCAGGCTGTTCCCTGGCTCTGACAGGGCTGGCCATCAGCGTGAGAGCTGGGACATGCGTGGCAGGGTGGGATGAGACAGACCTGTCCATCCTTTTGGTTTGGTGTTGGGGAGCCCCTGTAGAAATGGAACCTTTAACAAAGAGCCTGTGTCCTGATCTGAGGTGGGGGTTTTGTCCTCTGTCTTTGTCTCAGAGCCATCCTCAGGAGCAGCTGAGCTTGTGGTGGGATGCCTTCATCACGCAGATCCTCAGGAGCACCAGCGAGCCACACAGGATCTTCAATGCCCTGTGGAACCTGGACCATACCAAAGTGAGGCTGCCGCCCTGCTGTTCACTGCCCACTGGGCACGTGGGTGTGGGCTGTTGGGACAGGGCTGTGAGGTGCTTGGAGCACTCTGTCAGAGCATGTAGCTAGGGAAGTAAGGGGATGTGCAGAGCAATTGGTGAGCAGTTCCCAGGCTACTTACTGTGCATGAGGCAGGCTGCCTTGGAGACCCTTGCTATCTGTCCTCAGACGGGTCAGGAGCCCTGCTTCCCTGTGGCTCTGAAGGCCAGTGAGGCTGACTGACAGGCACCAGACAAACACTCAGTGAGTGCAGTGACATCATTAGAGGCCTGAGAGACCCCTTCTCTTTCCACACAAACAGCCTGGGCTTTAGTGACCCCATCAGCAGGCCTGGCTCACATGTTAACTCATTTGCATCTGAGAGAGGCAGGAAGTTCTGTTTCTGCACTATTCCATTTCCTGTTTGCACTCACCCAGTGAGCGCTGGCTGCTGTGCCGTCGACCGGCCTGGGTGCCTGTGCATCTCAGGGCTGAACCTTTCCTCTCACTGCTGAAGACGGTGGCTGGGACTCAGCATTTCTAGCGCCCACCATGCTGGGTGGGCATGGGGTAGAGTCTTCCCATTTCAGAGGCAGCTTTGGAGGCCAGTTAGTAACGAGCACTCTGGTACTCTGTAAGTGAGGTCACTCTGCCTGTGGCTGGCGTCTGCTGCTTTAGTCCTGGCTACCTGGCTTGCATTGGTGCTGCTAGCCGTGTGGGGGGTTGCTGTGTCTGGGCAGGCTCGTGTGATTTTCATGGCTGAGCAGTTGATTCCTTACAGGAACTGTGGGGCGGCCTGGGTTGTAATCCCCTCAGCTGCTCTCTGAAGACTGCTGTACTGTCCCCAGACACCTGTAAGCCTGCTCACGGGCACATGTCTGAAGCCTGCTTCACTGTCTTCCCCAGGTGGAGCCCCTGCTGTTGCTGAAGGCAGCCCTCATCTTACAGACCTGCCAGCGCTCGCCCCATGTCCTCGCTGGCTGCATCCTCTATAAAGGACTGTGAGTTGTGTCCATGCCTCTCCTCCTCCTGTGTCCCCTGATGAGTTCCCACCTCTGTCCCCACTAGCTCCATATCAGTGTCTACAGTTCTAGGCGGCTGTTTAGCTAAGGGCCGGTCATTTAGATTGGCCTAGGGTGCATCTCCTTACAATAGGGTGAGGAAACGGACTGAGAGGTCCTCAGTCTGCGTGTCTTGGGCAGTGTCTGTGGGTGGAGTGCAGTGCAGAGCCCCGCTGTGGGCAGCAGCCAACAGCAGGTAGAGGCTATGCAAAGTGCAGCTTGTGGACCCTGCTGTATCTACCAAACTTACCAGCCCTCCTCACACATGAGAGCTCCAGGCTGAGCCTTCCTCACACATGAGAGCTCCAGGCTGAGCCCTCCTCACACATGAGAGTTCCCGGCTGAGCCCTCCTCACACATGAGAGCTCCCGGCTGAGCCCTCCTCACACATGAGAGCTCCAGGCTGAGCCCTCCTCACACATGAGAGTTCCCGGCTGAGCCCTCCTCACACATGAGAGCTCCCGGCTGAGCCCTCCTCACACATGAGAGCTCCAGGCTGAGCCCTCCTCACACATGAGAGCTCCAGGCTGACTGGCTCGCCTGTGCAGCATTTGTGCTCTCTGCCCAGGCAGGCCAGGCCTCAGCCAGTGCTCTTGGGTGGGAGGTGTTCAAGCCGTGGCTTCTCTTCCTCTCTGCTCTGCCATCCTGGACAAGTGGCTTAGGCCCAGGTTCCTCTCCTGGGAATGGAGACTCTTGCTGGAGAGTGGAAAGAATAGGTGAGTGTGGTGGCCCAAGTACAGACCCCATGAGCATCATCCTTTCCCCCTTCTCCTCAGGAAGAATCTGAGTGTCACCTTGACATAGGTGGCATCAAAGATAGTGCTGGTGGGCAGACGAGGTGGCTCTGAGTGAAGGTGCTTGGCTCCAAGCCCAGCGGCCTGAGTTCCGTTCTGAGACCCACATGGTGAAGGAGGAGACTGACTCCCGGTGTCCTCTGACCTCCATACACACCATAGGCACTTGCCTCTGAATGCACGTTTGTACACACACAACGGACACTATCTTATCATGTAACCCGGCTGGCCAGGAATACTCTATGTAAACCAGGCTGGCTTTGAACTCACAAAGATAGACTGACTCTGCCTCTGAGTACTAAGATTAAAGTGTTGCCACCATGCCCAGCCCCCTCTGTGTACCAATTACACAGAGAGTAGAAGCCCTTCTACCTGGATTTTAGCTATGCCCGTGGCCAGCAGTGTGGCAGGAAGTCCCACATTGATCTCCTGTACGAACTCACACACTGACTCCCTCTGCTCTCTGCAGGTGGGGTGTAGCACTCAGGACTTGGCGTGTGCAGTGGAGGTGCTTTTGTTTCAGCTGGTTTTTGACAGTCCAGGCTGGGCTAGAGCATGGAGGGGCCTCCTGCCCTCTGAAATGCTGGTGTCTTTGTGCTCCCATGGGTTGGCTCAGTGAGTCTCTTTCAGTGCACACCTGTGTTTTTAACATGCCTACCATCTCTCTATCGAGTATCCATGTGACACCTCGTCCCTGCCTGGCTGTAGTGCTTACACTTGCCTGTCGAGCCTGCAGAACAGAGAGCCCTTCAGCACGCTCTACCACATGACATTCCTGCCAGCCACGCCGCAAGATCCTCCACCGCCAGGGTGGGGAGGGATTTAATTTCAGAACATGGCTGCTCTGGCAAGAGATGACATCCAAAGACCTTCTAGGTCTCTGTGATCCAGCTGGAATGCAGACACAGTGGTTGGTAATGGCACACACCTTTAATCCCAGGAGACAGAGGCAGGCAGATCTCTAAGTTCAAGGCCAGCCTGGGATGTAGCAAGCTTAGGTCCAGGTGTATGTAGTACACGCCTTTAATCCCAAACAATGAAGGCAAAGTTAGTTTGTAGGAGGAAGCATCCATGTTTGAAAGTGATGTCTAAGTGAGTGGCAGAAAAAGTGACGAATCAGAGAAAGGTTTGACCGAACAGGATACTCCCAGCTCTCACAAGGAGAGAGAGGGATGGGAAGCTACTTAAAGGGCAGTGAGTTTTACAGAGACAGGTTGAAGACAGAACAAGCCAGAGAATGAGAAGGAGCCATGAGATCAGAGCCGACTGCTGAGTTAGTCTAAGGCCAAGCTGAGCAGTTCAGAGACTGAGGCAGAAGCCAGACTGAATAAATCAGCTGGGAGAGGAATTCGAGCCAGAACAGCTGGCTTGAACCAGCCAGCCCAGAGCTCAGAAAGAGCAATTAAGGGTGAGCTTATTCAGCAGTAAGTCTCAGAGGCCGAAAACATTCTAGGCCTGGGTTAGATTTATACAGAGGCTAGAAGCTTCCAGTACTAGGCCTAGATTAGCAGAAAGAGGCAGTAAGCCTTGGAGACAACAATTAAATCAGGAGAATAAAAGCTGCTTTTACTGACACTGGCATCTGTAGAGCTGGGGCCCCAATGCTCCTCATGGTTCTTGTCCCTGTGTCTCACCCCAGGATTGTGAATTCCCAGCTGCCACCTTCCCTCACCACCAAGGTCCGGCTCCATCACACTATACCTGCAGACCAGGTACAGTACGGACTGCAGCCTGGGGGGTGGCCAGCCCAGGACACCTGCCATCCAGCCTGGTGGGGCGGGCTGCACATGGCCGACATGCCTAGGGCACTTGCTTCAGCAGCACTCGTTGGTGTTGTCAAGGAGTAAATAAGTATAAAAGCTGGCATTGCCCTGTGTGGTGGGCTTGGGCACTGGTTTGTGGCTATAAAGAAAGACAATTCCGGGGCCGGGTGGCTCAGAGGTTAAGAGCACTGCCTGCTCTTCCAGAGGTCCTGAGTTCAATTCCCAGCAAGCACATGGTGGCTCACAACCATCTATAATGAGTCTGGTGCCCTCTTCTGGTGCATAGGTGTACATGCAGGGGGAACACTGTATACAGAATAAATAAAAAGTCATTTTTTTTAAAAAAAAGAAAGACAGACAATTCCAAATCGTTCAATTTTACCAGTGAAGACTCAGGAGCCTGGTGCTGGGATGAAACCCGCCAGCTAGAGAGGCAAAGCTCCCAGCTGACCTCCCTACCCGGCTGACCTCCCTACCCGGCTGACCTCCCTACTCAGCTGACAGCCCAGGAAAAAAAAGCCAAAAGCTAAAGAGCTCTTTCTTCTCCAACTGTCTTAAATGCCTTTCTCTCAAAGTCCCTCCTTTCTGCTAATCCCTGTCAGCTGGTTTCTTGCTCCACTTCTTGACTTAGGGCTAACTTTATCAAATCCTGTTTCAGAAAGCTCTTGGATTAAAAGTGTGTGCTAGGGCTGAGCCACACCATAAAACAAGAAACAGCTTCTTACAGTTCACAGTCCTGGGGCTCACAATGGGATCAAATATCCTGCAGCACCGGTCCCTTCACGCTAAGCAGAGCTGTGCACACTCAGCTGCCCCTAGCTTGCCTTGATGGCAGTGAGCACACTGTGAAGAATACATCCTTAAATCGGAGGGAAGCTGCTGCCGTGGCGCTGCGTGCCTCTCCTGCCAGCCCTGGGAGGCCGTGGCGCTGCGTGCCTCTCCTGCCAGCCCTGGGAGGCCGTGGCGCTGCGTGCCTCTCCTGCCAGCCCTGGGAGGCCGTGGCGCTGCGTGCCTCTCCTGCCAGCCCTGGGAGGCCGTGGCGCTGCGTGCCTCTCCTGCCAGCCCTGGGGGCTGAGGCTGGAGGCCCCTGAGTGCAGAGCTGCCCTGGGCTGCATCCGGAGGCGGTCTCACACTGGACAAAAGCGCGGGCCTAGGGCAGCCTTGAGCTCCGCAAGCATGCAGCGTGTGTGTGTGTGTGTGTGTGTGTGTGTGTGTGTGTGTGTGTGTGTGTGTAGAACACACAGACGACTGCCCACAGGCAGGTGGCACAGTGGCCTAGGCCTTCATTCCAGCACTCTGCAGGCGGAGGCGGGTGGACCTCTGAGTTTGAGGTCAGACTGCTCAACAAAGCGAGTCCCAGAGCTACACAGCGAGACCCTTTTTGGGGGAAGGGAGAAAATGCCTCAGACAAGATAAGCTTCACAGCCCTCACCCACAGCTTCCATCCAGTCTCTGTCTCTGTCTCCATGTCTGTGTCTTTCTCTCCCTCCGCCTCACTCTTTCTCCCCGCCCCCCATTTATTTTGTTTGTTTTGATTTTGGAGATGGACTTGTGGTCCATTGGCCTCATCTCTGCAGTGCTGAGGTCCCAGGCTGAACCACCAGCCTGGCTTGGCTTGTGAGCTTCTGTTTCAAACGCTTCCCTGACCTCTCTCCCACCATGAGGGTGAGCTGACGTTCAGAGCCTAGGCAGGCTCTGGCTTCCTGTGGCTGCTGTAACTGGAGGGCAGCCTTCATGGTCAGCAGTTAGAACTGTGAGGATGCTCTTGCCTGTCTCCTGCGACCTCTGGGATCCACCCTGAGGGAGGACAGCCCTCCTCGCCTGCTGCTGTGGTGCTACAGGCCTGCTGCTGCTGCTGCTGTGGTGCTGCTGCTATGGTGCTGCAGTGGTGCTGCTGTGGTGCTACAGGCCTGCTGCTGCTGCTGTGGTGCTACAAACCTGCTGCTGCTGTGGTGCTACAGGCCTGCTGCTGCTGGTGCAGTGCTGCCGCTGCTGCAGCATGTGGCGCTCAGGCTGCTGCCTAGTGTAGCAGTGGCGATCCATGGGTGGGACAGAGGATCATGGCCGCTAATGTTGGAAACTGTTTTCAGACCTAGACAGAGGAACTGTTGGCTTCTGGTCTGAGGCTTCTGGTCAGTCTATTTGCATGTGTTGCTGCAGACTTCCTCAGGTTCAACCAGAGATTTTACAATGAGTGCAATTGCTTATACTGTTTTAAGTGGGAATACTGAATTTTACTCATTTATTTAAAGCTTCAAAGGAGAAAAGGGCATTTCCCTAAAGGGGCATTTGCCAAGCATTGCAGGACTGTTAGCTTCACAGTCAGTGACTACACTGCTTGCTTGTTTGCTGTTGCTGAGGATTGCAGCCCAGGCCACTTGAGCTTTGCCACTGGGCCGCACTGCCGGCCTCTGTGGCGGTGCTCTAGGCCAGCTTCCCGAAGGTGGCCTCCAGCGTGGGAATCCTCGCTTTGCTCTTTCACGGGAGACACAGTTCTGACTGCTGCTCTGAAGCCTGTGAGCCCAGTGCTCGCCTCCTCCTGGCCTCTGCTCCATCTGCTGGGCTCTTGGCACAGGGTCACACCAGCTCCCTGGGCTTGGCCAAGTCCTGTGAGCAGATGGTGCCATTTGATTCCCAATGGTTGTCAAGGGGAGAACGTGGAGGCTGGCGCCAAACTGTGTGTATTCTTGTTTCAGACACTGCCTGGAGCAGGGGCTGCCACACAGGAAACAGGTACGTGGTGTGGTGACAGCAGTGTGCTCCCTTCATGCTGGGATGAGCCAGGGAGAGGCCATCCACCCCCTGTGTGGATCAGACAGATGGGCCTAGGACAGCTGTAAGGATGGTTGTCCTTTGCACCTGATTGCCACAGCCACAGCTTTGGTCACGTCCTCCTGTGAGTCCATTCTGTGACACCACTTAGTCAGTGTCAGGGTGTGGTGATAGAGAGCAGGGAACAGAACTGGTGGCTGCCATCTCCTTCAGGATAAAGTGGCCGTGGCCTCATGGTAAAGTTTGACTTGGTTGAGTTCTTCCCAGTGGGAAGCCCTTCCTTCCTTCCTGCTCACCTTGTCTGATGCCTCCCTTCCCACACTGGAGCGACTGACATCAATCACACTCCTCCTGCCTCAGCCTCTAGGCTGCAGCTGCGGGCTGAGGGAGCAGCCCCAGTGGTGCTGCCTGACCCGGGAGTGGTGTAAGTGACCCGTGAGTGCCAAGAGCCGACGTCATCCCAGGGGAGCTCTGCCCATGTGTCTTTCTTTGCAGGAGCAGCTTTGCCCCCTAATGTGAAGATCACCCCTGTTTTTCTGAGTGAGGAGGAAGTCGCCAGCCTCCAGGAGTTCACAGTGGAGCAGAAAATTAGGCAGGTTTGGTGTTCCCAGGGGCTCCTCACTTGTCCTCCATGGTGAGGGTGTTGATCAGAGGTGTCCTGGCATCAGGACATGCAACAAGCTTAGTGTGACACCCAGTGTGGAGCCAGATTCAGGAGACCCGTGAGCTGTGATTGACTTACTGTGTGGCCCTGGCCACCTCTGTTCAGTGATCCTGGCCTTACTGTGACAAGCCCTGAGGAGCAGTCATAGTCTTTTCTTATTTGTTTGGCTTGACCATGGTGGCACTGAGCTCTGCGGGTACAGATATCTGCTTGTCACTGATACCGTTCAGAGGGTCAAAGTCTCAGTCCCACACTCTGCTGATGCGGCACCTGTTTTGTTTGCCAGATTCCAGGAAAGCTCATCTCAGTCCCCTGCCTGGGATCAGAGCACCTCTACCCGGGCAGAAGATGCCGCAAGATGTGTGACATCTGTGGCCTCCTGGACATCAGCTGCCATCCCGGAGCCCACACCCCATGATGGAGCATGGCTGGATGGCCGTGGGGCAGATGGACACTTGCCTTGGCCTGAACAGGAGCATGCTAGGACCACAGGGCTGTGCACTACTGCCCATGGCTGGGGCTCTGGCCTCCACAGCAGGCTGCCCGAGGAACTGGGTTTCTCCCAAGAGGAGCTGGATTTGACTGAAATCCACATCTCTGACGCTCAGGAAGCTGTCTCACCTGTGCCAGGTGATCAGGAAGCCATCTTCAGCTGCCACCATACCCCCACACTGCCTGAGGATGCGGCCATTTGCAGCTGCCTGGACTCTTCCCCTCCTGAGAGGCTCCCTGAGTGTGGAGGGCTGGAACAGCCTGCAGACCTTTCCGTCACCAATGGCCAAACCCAAGTTCCTGGCACAGACTCTGTCCCCAGCAGCAGGTCCATGGCACTACCTCCCCAAGATACTGTGCGTGTGGAGCCCAGCGTGGAGCAGTATGGGCATGGAGGCCAAGAGAGCCACTCGGCGCTGGCATGCAGTAGCTCCCACTCCGCTGACTCTCAGGACCCCAGGCCTGCAGGCAGCAGTGGCTTGGGGCAGTCCCCAGCCGGGGCCCCTGCAGGGCTCGTGCCCATGAAGCTCTACACTCACAGTGTGAACGGGCTGCTGCTGTCCCTGCTGGCCGAGGAGCCTCTTCTCAGAGACAATGCAGCCATCGAGGAGGTGGTGAGTGTCCTCTGTCCCCTCACGGTCCCCCTAGCCCACCGGCACGAACCTCAGTTCTGTACTGAAGCTGGGTGCTGCCCACGTCTGTGAGGTTTTGCGTGGTGTGTAAGAGTGAGCCCCGTGCAGGTGTGGGAGAAGGGAAGAGCTGGGCGGCTGCCTGGCACACAGCTCTCCTCTGAAACCTTGGTCCTTCTCAGTAGCCGGCAGCAGGGTTCAGCTTCCCGTTCTGAGGTAGTGAGGCCATGCAGGCGAGGCCACATGGCCCGGCTCCTGGCCCAGCTCCCAGCTGGGGAAGCATGTCTTACGCAGCGTGCCACAGCCTACTGTGGGGTCCAGGGGACCCCGCGTTTCCTCCCTGCACCCAGCTCATGTGCTTACTTGGTGCTCCTTCCCAGAGTCCATCTGAAATGCACACTGGCTGTGGAGGGCTCTTTTTGAACAGCCCTCGCTCCTGAGGCAGTGAACTGAGCTTTAGGGTCTGGGCCCACGCAGGTGATAGCGTTGCTATGGTAACAGCCTTGCTGTAGTTGGCAGGAAGAACAGCTGCTGCAGGGCAAATGGTGTTCTGGGGCTCGACTTGTTTTTCTTCTTAAATCCACATCCTTCTGAGGCAGTCACATTGGCATGCAGGCCTTGTGGGCCTGCACTGAGGAGCCAGTCACCCTGGAGCCCAGGGCAGGCTGCTGGGCGGCTCCCCTCGCACAGCCCCTGCTGGCAGCCGAGTGGAGCTTGCTTTGTGCACCCTCATTTAGCATGGCATGGCTGTGCGTGACTGTGTCCACCAATGCATTAGGACAGCAAAGGGTCCTGGTGTGGCTTCACATAGGGCAGCTCTGTGCCTTAGCTTTCCCTCAGTTCTCACTGTGCTGGGCCCCAGGAGTATTGCTCCGAAGGCCTGGAGTTTGGTTGCAACAAAGTAGATAGACTGCCCCTGTCTTTGCCTGTGCCCCCTCTGAAGAGACCTCATGTAGGCCGCCTTGGAGAGAGGTGGGCTGTGTAAGTCTATGCTAAGCTCACAGTTCTAGCCAAGCCAAGGGTTCATCTGGAAGGCAGGCCCTGCAGCTCCTGTCCTGGGACGAAAGCAGCCTTGTGAGGTGGGGAGGTCCAGATCCCTGTTGACTGTCAACCAGTCGTGACCTCTGTCCTTGCTGAGAGATGGAAAGAGGAGAGGAGAGTGTCCTGCCCAGCGCAGCCTCCTCTGTGTGGAGGCATTTGTCAAGGCCGGCCACATTGCGACCACAGCCTCCAGCTTGTCTCTTCAATAGGGTTGTTGCTAGTCAGGCCCAGGGATGGGATGCAGGGTGTGGGAGACGGAAGCTGGTAGTGCTCTCTAGAGTGAGGAGCTACTGACCTTGAGCAGCGTCCTGATCTGAGAGCCAATTGGAGCCAGACAGACCCCAAGTCTGATTTATAGGACAGGTTTGTTATCGTCTCTCTGTCTTAGATGGAAAAATGCTTCTCCTGGTTGCTCTGCATCTTTCTGGAAGGCAGACAGAGTCTCTGCAGCATGGTCCCATAAGCCAGCTGGACCGTGGCACAGCCCTCTGAAGAGGCTCTGTCCCCGGCACCTCTCAGGCAGGGTCTGCAGGAGGCAGGACAGTTGAGCCTGGGAGCTGTGCTGTCAAAGCGGAATGCAGGAGGCTGCCACCAGAGGGCAGCTTAGACCCCCGGGCCTGGCCCTGCACCCATGATGCTTCTTCAGCGGCAAGGAGCCTGTGTATTGCTGCTGCATTCGGCCATGCATGGGGCATCAGGCTTGGGCTGGCTTGGGGGCGGTGCCTATTGAAGTCAAGGTGGGAGCCAGTGCTGGCTGAGATACCCAGTGGAAAAGCTTACCACGTCAACCATGTGGACTACGCCCACATTGCCCAGCTCACAGGGCTGTACCACCTTCCTCAGATGTGGTTGGACCGAAGTCAGGTCCTCGCGTCTCCTCAGGCCATCCTGAGATCGTGCTGCATATCCAGGTGTGCGGTCCTTACTCGGGGACTCGGACATTTTCAGCTTTGCAAGTCTACAGCTTCGTGGGAGCAGTGTGGCTGTGACCTTCCGTGACCACCCCGCAGACCTCTCCCATGTCACAACAGATACTGTAGCAGATACAGATACCCTGGGTGCTGGGCTGTACAAGCCAGGTCACCTGCATGTGTGGCCCCCATGTCTAAGCAGCATGTGCTCATCAGTGAGGAGTCCCCTCCGCACCTCGTGCCTTGTGATGATTTCTAGTCAAGAGCTCTATCTTGACCAACGCCAGGCCGAGTCTTGGAAGTGGAGCCTAGTACGTTAGAGAGAGCTGGACTAGTTGGCTCACTCCCAGCTCCAGTTTCCCCTGTCTCCTCAGCAACTTGAAGAGGGGTGTCTGTTATCAGGCCCTGAGATCTAGATGTGCTGTGAGCATGGCGCCCCTTCCTAGCTGCATGGTGCCTCCTCTGGGTGTACCAGTGTTGCCCCCAAAACCCCCAGCCCAGGCACATACAACGTTCAAAACTAGGCTCCTTTGTGCCTTCCCACCCAGTTGCGCTAAGTGTCCTGACCGTCAGGGGTGGCGCTGCAGGCACCTGCTCTCCTCAGCTGTGCACACTCAGGAGAAGCCAGTGGTTCAAGTGCTGGCACTGGCTGTGTTTATCCATCGGCTGTTCCTGGGAACCCGGTCACATGCTTCCTACCTGCCAGAGCTCCTGAAACAGTGTGTGGGCTCATCCCTGCCGCCTTCTTCAGCCCACGTCCTCTCAGGTCCTGAGCACAGGCCACAGGACCAGCACTCCTGTCTTCTAGAAGCTGCATGTTCTTCCTGGGAGAGATCAGCTCAAGATGAACTTCACCCAGGCCATGTCGGGACACACTGGGAACACAGGCCACCCAGGAGATGGCTCAGGGGTTAAGAGCACTTACTCTTTGTTCAGAGGACCAGAGTTAGCACTAGCACCCACACAGGATGGCTCACAATTGCCTGGAGCACCTGCTCAAGGGATCTGACACCCATTTCTGAGCTCTGTATGTAGCCACATAACACATGAAAAGAAAAGTATATGTGTGCATGGTCATAAGGAGCTGGGGACTGTGCATGCCTGTAATCCAAGCACTCAGGAGGTAGGAGGCTTCCACAAGTTGGAGGCCAGCCTGCTCTTCATAGTAAGCCCCACGCCATGCACAGGGAAACCCTGTCTCAAACAGACAAAGGAGCATATGAGTGAACCTGATGTTTAGGCAGACACTGGCTGGCCATTTTCACTACATCTGGTGGCCACTGAGGCATTGTCTGTGTGCTCACATTTTAACTGAGTTTGCCATCCTGTGACCACCCCCTCCTGGCTTTTCTGTAGTACCACAGCAGCCTGGCATCGCTGAATGGGCTAGAAGTCCACCTGAAGGAGACACTGCCCAGAGACCAGGCTAGCCCCACAAGCAGCACATACAACTTTGTGCATTACGACCGCATCCAGAGTGTGCTCTCAGGTAAGGGACCTTTCTAGGGAACCCAGCCCCAGTCATGGCAGTGCTGCAGCCCCAGTTATGGCAGTGCTGCAGCCCACAGCCCTCTGGCCTCAGCTAGGCCTCTGAGCTCACTGGCAGACACTCGGTGGGAACTCATGAGTTTAAGGGTCTGTGTAAGGTGGCCCCAGTGCAGGAGCTGCTGCGGCTTGCAGGTGCTGGCAGTGCTTTGTCCCAGAGGCGGCAGTGTGGCTGGCACCTGGACTCAGTGCCCCCACACTCAGGACCAGACACAAGGAGTGGGGAGGGCTGCCATTCACTACCCGTCTCTTTCCACAAGCCAACCTGGCTGCAGTGGCTGCCCCCCAGGACCGCCGCTTTCTGCAGGCCGTCAGCCTCATGCACTCGGACTTCGCCCGGCTTCCTGTGCTGTACGAGATGACCATCAGGTGAGCCTCTGAGCCCTGCGCGTCCAGCTGCCCCCCGGCCCTGCTTCCTGGGCCTGGCTGTGCTGGCCACGGCCCCTTTGGAGGCCGTCCTCCCACACAGGCCTGGGTTAGGTTCTCCAGAGCCCCTTCCCTCTAAATATGCAGGTTACTATAGTGGCTAAGCCTGAGTCTTCTCCTTTTGAGGGTGTGCCAGACAACACTGCAGGGTTCTAATTACAAATGCCAGGCCTCCTGAGAACAGATCCCTGCAGAAAGTTCAGAATCAGGCCTCTCCGCAGTGCACATCAGCCCCAGAGTCCACCCGTGTCTCTCGTGGCGGTACTCCTGGGCTCCGCGGGCTTGCTTTTCACTCTCTGTGGCTGGTGACGATGACGCGGGCCCATCTCCTTCCTGGTGCCATGCTTCTCAGCTTCCAGTCGTCTGGTACAGTCACTGCACTGTTTCTGAAGCTGCTTAGGCTCTCCTCTCCTCACCATGCTGTCCTCAGAGGGCTGCAGGGAGAGCTGACCTGCCTCTCCAGTGGCCGCGCAGGTGGCTTTTCACTCCTTTATGTGAGAATGTGAGCACATGTGGGGCCCATGATATCCCAGGCTTACCCCCAGGCCTCCGTGACTCAGGTGCATGCTCTCCCCATAAGTCCCAGTAGTTGGGTGAGGACTGTGGTCTGGATTCAGTGGGAGCACACAGAGCCTTGGTGATGACACTGTCATGTCCTGTCACCTGCCACACTGATGCCAGTTGTCTGCCCTGGTGTCCTCTGCTGCTGCTGGCACAGCCTGTCCTAGCTGGCATCCCAAGTGTGACTTGCATCTGCAGCAACCACTCTGGGATCTGGGCATGCTCAGTGTGTGGCTGTTGAGTGGGAGGCAGCAGCAAGCAAATGTCAACATTCTGTGCGACCAGATGCTGGCAGCTGCTGAACTTCACCTTCCTGGACCCAAGAGACTTGAGCACAGGGCAGAGCCCATGGCATGTGCTGGGCAGGTTCTCCACAGCGATGGGGTGCAGCCACATGCTAATGAGCACAGAGACTCCTGTGTTTCTGCAGCAAGCCAGGGGCTCCCTGCTTGCCAGCGGGAGGGCTAGCGTTGCCACACAGGTGTGACTAGAGGGTTGAACCACCAGGTCCCACTCGAGGTTCAAGAGGAGCTTTCCAGACAGATGCCTCACAGGGCTGAAGACCCTATGCCAGCCAGGTTCTGCAGGTGCCCTCCTCACCCAGCAGGAGACAGCTGAGGGGAGGGGCCGGTAATGCTAGAATTAGGGAAACTGAGGCTGGGTAGGCCCAAGGCAGGAAGAAGGTAGGGTCCAGGGGTGACTGGGTGGATCTGCTAACAGGTGAGGGTCTCTCCTTAGTCCCTGTGGCCTGGAAGGGAAGGAAGCAGCTGAAAGAAGCAATTTAAGCTGAAGCTTACCTAGCAAAGTGGAGAAGTTGGGGTGGGCTGTCCTGGAAGGGGGGTGTCATAATGGATATTGGTTATGGATGTGTATGTGTGTGGTATGTGTGATGTGTGCGTGTATGTGTGATGTGCATACATGTGTCTGTGCATGATATGGTACATGTGTGAATGTATGCATCGTGTGTGATGTGCACGCACATGCTTCTGCATGTGTATGCATGTGCACATGTTTGCACATGCACCACAGTGTGAGTGTGACGGTCAGAGGACACCTTGCAGAAGTTGGGGCCCTTCCTCTAGCACGTGGGCTTCAGGGATGGCACTGAGTTTTCAAGTATGCCTCTGGCCCTGTGCTGTGGGTTTTTAAGGAGTTCTTATGAATATTTATGAGATTAGTGCCATGATCATATTAAGGCCACCCTTTTTCTTCTCCAACAGCCCTTTAGGTGTTTATTCCCAGGTTTTAGGGAAGGAGCACAGGGCTGTGGGGGGATCAGATCTGCAATGCAAATGACACTGGTGTGGAGGGTGCAGACCTGGGTAGTGTGCATGTGCAGTGGAGAGCGCCCCACTGTCTGTGTCTGAGCCCCTAGGGCTTTCATGATGTGGGACAGATGAGCAGCATGCTGTCAGGAGCTCAGCTACCAAGATGCAGCTGTGGTTTCCTTGGTTACCCGACACCTACCTTCTCAAATACCCATCCCAGGTCCTCCTCTGTGCAGTCAGTGCTGCGTCCCTCTGTCAGCCCGTGGGTCTGTCACATCCCATTCCTCTGTCATCTGAAGGCATCAGGCTACAGCGGCACCAGCTACCCTCCTGGCCCAGGCTCTGGGCTGTGCTGAGGGAGGGGTGTGAGCAGGCCTTTGCTCTGCTGTAGCTGTGTTGACAGCAGCTTCTGTGGCTCATTTGTTCAGACACTGGGACTTAAGACCTGGCTGCAGCCACCTTGGGCCCATCGTCCCTCATCCCAGCCCCAGTGAGTTGAAAAGACAGGACAATTGTTACCCAGCTCAGTGCAGTATTCTGAGCCACAGCAGGCAGGTATTAGGGATGTTGGGGCGGCCAGCCAGGGCCCACAGGTCACCCCTGAGCTCTTGTGCATCTTCCCTCCCCACTAGGAATGCCTCCACAGCTGTGTACGCCTGCTGCAACCCTGCCCAGGAGACCTACTTCCAGCAGCTGGTGCCCACTGCCCGCAGCTCTGGCTTCCCGAACCCTCAGGATTGTGCCTTCAGCCTCGCAGGCAAAGCCAGGCGGAAGCTGCTGAAGCATGGGGTAAACCTGATGTGAGCTGTGTGCAGCCCTACAGTGTCCCCAACGCTAAGGTCGAGCTGTGTGCAGCCCGATGGTGTCCCCAACGCTGAGGTCAAGCTGTGTGCAGCCCGACGGTGTCCCCAATGCTGAGGTAAAGATGTGCGCAGTCCGTGTGCCACCCCTCCAGAGGGTGTCCCCAGTGCTGAGGTCGAACAGGACTTGCTCCTTGGTGGCAGCTGCATGGGACTGTGGGCTCAGGGTTCGGCATGTGTCAGTGACTTGAATGTGGTGCAGGGCAGGCTGCAGGCTCGGGGATGCACCCTGGGGTCCACTGGTAGTTCCCTCGGGTGCTAGGGGGCTGAGTTCCAGGCCTGTGAAGCAGATTCCCAAGGGCTCAAAAATAAAGTGACTAAACTGAGTTCTGAGTAACCGACCAGCATTTCTGTGACAGGGTGAAGGTCACTGCATGTTTTACATGGGCACGGGCACACGCAGCCTCCATGTCCTCGTTTCACACTGGATTCTGCATTTGCTCATGTTAGAGCACAGCACATCTGCACAGAACCCATACACACCAACTGTAGCCTGAGCTCATCTCCAGTGATGGGCAGTGCCCGTCCCCCAGGCCTGTGGGGGAGGGTCTGCGCCACTGTTGAGTGTGTGCGTGTGACTGCACATGATTTCCTTTCCCATTTACCCTTGGCCTCGGGGGTACAGAACCCATGGGTCTGGTGTGCTGGCTGGCTGCTTTTCCCATGGACTATACACACCAGTGTGCTTGTCTGCGGGGATGTAAGCCACAGTGAGCCCCCGTCTCGTCCTCTCCCTGAGGCCCCTCAGCTACTAGTTGGCCAGAGGTTGGTCTCCCTGCCAGGCACAGGCGTACTGCTCTCCAGGCCTGGCCAGTTCTTCGGGAGTGAAACCCACTCCAAGTTTGCTGCTGGCTCTCAAGAAACCTCATGGTAAATTTACAGCTTGTTCTGCCAAGGGGTGCTCTGCACAGCACACGCTCCCATCTGCCAGCTGGTGCTAAGTCCTGGCCCTCACCTTGGTGAGCAGACAGCCTGTGCTGTGTGGAACTTGGGACTCAGGAGCGCAGAGGTGTTGCAGCTTCCTGCTGTGGCTCTTGTAACTACCCTTTTGATTACTCTTCCAGAAAGCTCTTTCAAGGAATGCGGCTGTGTTCCCCCTTCCCCCTGCCCTTGTGTGACTGTCTGCAGACCTGTAGCCTCTTTGAACCAGTGCTGTGGGCAGCGTGCTTCCCCATGAAGCCTATTCCAAAATTCAGGCATAACAACGTGTGAGGCCTGGCCTGAGCTCCACAGGGCGAGAAGCCCTGACAGAGGGCTTTAAAAGAACATACCAGAAGTTTCCTATAAACCAGGACATGCTCCCTCTTGAGTATGGACATGTTGAGTGGGGGGTGTGTAGGACAGACAAGGACAGAATGTGTCCTGTCACTCTCCACCTTATTCCTCTGAGCTGAGCTCCCCCATTGCTCAGTGCTGGGCTCCAGGCGTGGGCATGGCCACACAGCAGCGTAGGTGCTAGGGGTCCATGCTTGTGCGGTGAGCTTGCTGTCACCTGCTTAGCCACCTGGTAGTCCACATCTGGACTGCCAGCTCTGAGGCGAGGCAGTTAGACGCCACGTTCAGGGGTGCCAGCCCTACTATGTGAGCTCGCCGCCAGCCATGGTTCTAACTGAGGCCAAACCTAAAATAAAGAAGAACTGGGGGTTTAGCTCAGTGGTACAGGGCTTGCCTGGCATGAGGCTCTGGCCTCAACCACTAGTAACACCCCCCCCTTGGCCTGTTATTTAGGGGGTGTGGGCCACACGTCTTGAGGACACATAGGCAGCCTGATGGTAAGTCCCCCGTGAGGAACTGTAGCCTCAGCCAGCAGCCTGTGAACCTTGCTGGGAGTGGATCCATCAGGTTCCAGACGGCTCTGCCAGCAGCCACAGGTGAGGCTGGGGTGTGAAGCGAGGGTATGCATTCATAGGTGCTTCCCAGAAGTACAGTAGAAGTCCCATCTCCCCGACACACAGTGCCCCAGAGACCCAACTGCCTCCTGCCCTGCCTCACTGGTCCCTTATGAGCCCCTGGAGAGGACCTGATAGAAGCCCTGGGCTCTGCCTGTCCTTGGTGGAGGGTTGGGATCTCAGGTAGGAGGCATTCCCCGCTCCTAAGAAGCTTCCCTAGGGTGTGGGTGGGCAGTGGCAGGGGAGGTGCACAAAGGCCCCTCCCATTCCAGATCTCTCAGCCCAGAGGCCTGCTCCTGAAGCAGGGAGCTGCTTACCATTGGCAGCCATTGCCAGTTTCATGGAGTTTATATGTAAACTGCCACCTCTGCCAAAAAGAACCTGGAGAGTTGCTTCCCTCAGGTCTGTAGAACCCCTTGCATCCCGCCCCAGGGCTAACTCAAGAAGTCAGGTCCTGAAATACTGCAGGCATCCCGCCCTCTGCCCTGCTTTGTCCTTTCTCTCCTAACACCAAGTCAGCTCTGGTGTCAAACTCAGCCTGTTGGGCTTCCTGTGAGCCAGTCTGCTGGCCTTCTTGCTTTCTGTCTATCTCTGTCATGGAGGAGATACCTGCTGCTGCTGCTGCTGCAATCTCTACAGCAGTGACCAGCCTGGAGGCTGCTGGGGGAAAATCTACCCCCAGCTTCCTGTTCCTTCGTCCTAGTCGCCTGGCCTCACAAGACAGTTTGCACATAGCCCCAAGACCTCAGCCTCAAAAGTACACTTTAAAAGCAGGGTGTTCCCACAGCAGAGGCTTGGCAGGGTCCGTGGCAGACTCCCATATACTGGAAGGGCACCAGGCCCTCCATGGCATGCCAGGGGCAGTGTCTGCAGGAGAGTCGATAGTTTGAGTCAACACCCAGAGCATCACTGCGCCTGAATAGAAGACTCCACACACTGACCACAGCGGAAGCCACAGGAGGAAAGAACATCAAGTGTGTTGGGGCCACTCCCTGCCCCACTGTGAACTGTGAGGCCCACGTTCCCATGTTCCCGTGGCCGTCACTGCCACTGGGGAAAGACATCCATTCGCACCACTTCCAAGTGACACGTGTGGTAAGAGTCTCATGGTGTCCACGCAGGCCCTGAGGTCCCTTCCTATGTGCTTCTGACACAAAGCCCATAGAGGTGAGTCACGGAGAGGGGCTGAGGGGGAAACAGTGAGCGGGCCTGCTTGAGAGCCTGTGCAGGGACCCAGATGGATTCCTGCCCTCCAGAGCTGTGAAGGGGAATTCTTGATGTCCACACCAGTGTCTGCAGTCTTCTGTTAGAGCTGCCATGGGAGTCTACTGCAAACTGAACCCTGAGTGTGCAGTGGGGCCACAAGGCCTGGTGAGGATGCCCATCACAGGAGCCTCAGCATGAGTGCCCCTGCCTGGCCTCTGCTGGATGGTCACCACTCCCAAGTGGGCGGGAAGCAGGCAGAGTGCTGGGAGGTGGGCTGCTCAGGGTTAGGGTTAGGCCTGGCTGCCCCTAGGGAGGGCTTGTGCCTGTAGCCCACGAAGGATGGACCTGGCAGCAGACAAGGGATAGGTGGCAGGTGCCCCCATCTTAAGATGTAAACTGCAGTGCAAGGGAGTCATGCACTGGTGTGCTCACAGTCTGCATTCACCTGTGCGGTACACACACCTGCTCCTAGTCCTCAACTACTGGAGGAGAGCGGGGGGGGGGGGGGGGGGGGGGGGTGTTGGACCTGCCACAGGCCTCTGCGAGGAGAGAACTGCCCTGAGTTCTTCAAGCACGTCTTTGAACCCTGGCAGGCACCCAGAGGCTGCCTGAGAATTGCCGAGTGGCAGTCCCTCTCTGTCCTTCCTTCCTACAGCCAGGCCCAGCATGCCAAGGCAGTGGCTCCGGGCTCTGGCCAGAGGCCCGTGGAGGCTGCTGGAGGCACCATATTCACTCTCCTACCCAGTGGCCAAGCTGGTGCCAGCTTCAGCCTGGGCTCCCTGTGCAGCACTTACTACCAGGGACACTGAGCGGCTGTTGTGCATTGTGTCCCTCCATCCCCACCCCCGCTCGGCTTGCTCAGTGTCTTTGTCCTTTTGTTAAAGCCTAGAAGATGCTGGCCCTCCCTCCCAGCACCTCAGGAAGGGGCATTCTGGGAGAGTCCAGGACATCAGCTGTTTTGGGCCTGGGTGCATGCCCACGCCTTGGGACCACAGTGCATGTCTTGTTGCAGGACACCCAAATCTGAGCACTAGAGTCCCTGCAGTGTAGCCGTCCTCCCACTTGATGCTGCCTCTGGATGGCTGCAGTGTAAGTCGTGGGAACTTCATCTTTGCTGAGGAGAAAGGACAAAGGGCGGCATCTCCAGCACAGCTGCTGGGTGGAACCTCGGGCCTCACATGCTAGGCTCATCTACTACTGAGCTCCAGCTATTATTTTTAATGATTTCAACCTGGTGGTGTGGCTCAGTGGCAGAGCCCCTGCCTCGAGTCGACTAGTGGGGGCCTAGGGGGTGGCTGAGTGGTAGAGTGACTGCCTAGAATCTTCTCAATGGGGCCTAATTCAACAGTAATGTTTGCCCGCCATGCATGCCACTCTGGGTTCCATCCCCAGCCGTGCCACAAACCAAACCAAAACCCCTAAACACTCGCGCCATGAGCTTGGGATTGCCTCCCATGTGGGAAGTGGGGTTAGGGAGAAAAGTAGGACGTGGGTGACAGAAGCTATCTAAGAAGGTGGCGGGATGTGACCTGTCCAGTGTGCGCACCTCTTGCCACCTAGGTCTGCAGTCTGCTTGAGTGTGTCCACGGCCATCGTCAGCAGCTCTAGGTGGCCTTGTTCCCTGTATCTGCTTAGCGGCAGTTAGCAGCTGGGCAAGTAAATGTCGGGCAGGCCGCTGGTGGTGGTGCCTGCAGCAGGGTGGGGATCTTTAGAAAAGCCTTGGCCCCTAGCCTGTGCTTTACGGGCATGTGTGCACCTGCGCAAACCCTCCCATCCATCCATCGGAACGCTAACATCATACTGCCAGACTGAAAGGTCAGATTGTACTTACGAAGTGAGCGTGAGACCCATGCCATGGACAAGAGTGAGTGGGTTGGGGCTTCTTGGTGGCATAGGTCAGAAAGCACAAGTCATGCGGCCTAGCAGTCAACAGGCAGGAGGCAGAGGGACTCCACAGTGGGGCCGTTTGTCTCCGTGGTTCCTGTATGGGCTTTCTTAGCTGTAAAAACTTGGATCATGTGCCCAAAACCGACCCAGCAGGATAGGGATTCTTCTTCTTACTTTTTATTTTTAGGTTTTTCGAGACAGGGTTTCTCTGCGTAGCCTTGGTTGTCCTAGACTCACTTTGTAGACCAGGCTGGCCTCAAACTCGAAGCGATCCGCCTGCCTCTGCCTCCCAAGTGCTGGGATTAAAGGTGTGCGCCACCATGCCTGGCCAGGATAGAGATTCAGGAGACTGGTTGGTCAGGGTCCAGCCCTCAAGTTAAGATTTGCCAGACCTGAAACCCATGGGCGGAGTGTGGGGTTTTGCGGGGTGGCTCAGCGGTAGGGCGTTCAGCTAGCTTGCATGTGCAAGCTCCTGAGTTAGCACTGCAAACAGCAAACATACAAACAGCGTCCAGGATTCTGTTGACAAGAACTGCAAACTGGCCATTGTAGAGGCCGGGGCCATTATCACAGAGAACATGGCTTGCGCCTTACAGTCCGTGACCCTCACCCCCAGCTGCTGAAGCCGCAACAGCAGTGAATTCTGAGATCTAGATTGGTCTGCATTCTACCCCAGAACACAGCTTCTGTGGGGGTCAGAGTGGGTCACCAAAGACAGTGATGGACAGGAAGGGGGGTTAGGGTCTACGGACCTGATGGTGGCTTTGAGCTGCTCAAGCCACTGCTGTGGTACTGGCTGGAGAGGCATGGGGTTGCTTCCACAGCAGCTACTGGCTTCCATTCCTCTCTTACCTCCAGCGGTCCTAGAGACACACAGAAATGACCCCCAAAACTGCTTAGTGAGCGGTGCACCTGGAGGATGGCGAGGAGCATCTCGGCCCTGAGAGAGCGCTGTTCCTGTCTTGGTGCAGCGTCCAGTGTGGCTGTTGGCTGGCACTGGGCATGGGTGCCAACACCCTGCAGTCCAGTCAGGCTGCCCCAGGGTACCTGGCTGCCATCGCTGTGCTTGCTCCTAAGGAGAAAGCAGCTTTCCCTCCTGTGCCCCTTCTCAGGCGTCTGCGGCTCTGTGATGCAGGGGGAATCCCATGCCTGCCCAGTCCCTCCTGTGCCCCTTCTCAGGCGTCTGCAGCTCTGCGATGCAGGGGGAATCCCATGCCTGCCCGGCTCCTGCTCCTTCCCTCAGGGACTGGGCCTATCTACAGGGGAACCAGGTGAGGCTAGGAAAGGGGACGTGGCAGTGAACTCCAGGAGCTGAGCCTGAGTCCAGCTTTCCTAAACTTTTTTTTTTCCCCTTCAGGAAAATGTAAGAATTTGTAATTCGTACGAATATTGTCCATTTTACCATCTGAGCTGACTTAACATCACAGGGCCCTGCTGCCTGTTCCCACCCACACCTACTCACCATACGTGGTGGGGATGGAACCCGGACCCTCAGGCATGCTTAGGCCTGTGATCCACCCTGAGTCACATCTTAGTCCTCCCTGACAAGATGGCCATGTGGCCTCAGCCATCTACCTGATGCGACTCAGAAGCCCAAGAGCCACATCCCCACACCGGCCCGTCACTCCTCGCCGCCCAGGCCCTGCCTTCTTTCACAGGCTGCATGACCACATCACACTTGTGGGCAAGCTCTTTATTTGCTCCCTGTTCCCCACCCATGTCCTTGGTGTGTGGTGGGCGCAGTCGGGATATGTGGGAACATGCACCTGAGGGTCTCTCCCGAGACCCCGAGTGCAGAAGCTCTGGAGCCAGAAGGCCCCCTCCCCTCCAGCTCTAAGTAGAAAAGCATCCTGGGTGCTTTTCCCTCCCATGGGCTGACTTCATCAAGTTAACTCCTCAAGGTGACTGGTTTGCACTTGGACCTGATGCTGGACCCGTACATAAGGCAAACTGTCCATTCCATCCTGCTCTGGGCCATGCCCACGGGCCACCACTCTCAGCCAGACTGGCTGGCTCACTACACGCTGGCATCAGCTGGCTCAGGGCCTCTGGCTGGCCTTCACACTAGGACGAGAACTGGTGCCAGGTCTGTGGCCCTCTCCGGTGTCCTCACACCCATAGCCTTGGGTCATTGTGTGGACAGATGTGGGGATGACCCTCTGCTGTCTCCGAGTCTGAACGTTTACTAACAGGCATAAATGTCAACTCTTAGACAACAGACTCCAAAGCAAGATGGGCACGCTGGTCACGTGGTTGGTGGCAGAGGGTCAGCGCCACACGGTTCCTGCCAAGCTTGGCAGACTCAAAACCACAGCAGCGGCACGCATCAGGCCTGGCTCAGCAGTAAGCTTCTGTAGGCAGTGAGCTAAGGGGTCCAGCACAGTCAAGGCTATCACTGGATAGCCTTCACTGGGCTTCACTTAGCTCTGTAAGAAGCTGTGGTTAAAGAAAAGGCCCTGGTCACAACCACCAGGGCCTGCCAGACTTTGGGCGACAGCGGTAACGATGGATTCCCTGGGCCCTGACCTGCCGCACCACCCTGACGGCGGCTGGTAAGCCCCTAATGAACCTAACCGGGTACGCGGGCTACAGACGTTTCTTGCTCCTGGACTGTGAAGGGTCCTTGGAACCCCAGCATCAGAGCCCAAGCTGCTGGGCTCAATGGCTCCTGGTCTGTGGTGGTCTGTCTTGTTTGTTCTCACAGCTACATAAGTTTGAGATGATTACATTTAGACAGGTGGCCAATTTGGTTACTCTATTCCAGAACACAGAGAAGACATCAGGTAGCAAAGTGACACGGGAGGGACACACAGTCTCTGGTCACTGCCAAAGGGACACACGAGTAGGCCAGAAGTCCCAGCAGGTAACTGGAAGGGGAAAGAAACCTAGGACATCCCCAGTAACCGAAGGAAAGACGCCCGCCCCACGGTGGCAGGAAGCCATTCATGCTTCCAGCGTGGGTCAGGGCACGGTCAGGTGGGCTGCCCCACAGTCTACCCAGGCTCCACTCAGCCTGGCTCCAGCCCAGGCAACACCCTCATCGTCCCGGGGCAAAGATGAAATCCAGGGCCTGCCGTTCGGCAGCTGCCACGTTGGGGTGCCAGAGGTCCACCATGAAGACCACCCGTGGGCCATCCTCAGCGGAACCTGGGGAGGAGGCGAGTAAGGGGGTCAGGTTAGCCCTGGCACAGCTCAACATGGCCCGAGCTGCAGGGCGGGCAGGCATGGGAAGACCTCCCCTTCCTGAGTGGATGGGGAATGTCCGTGGGGCCTCCCATGCCTGCGAGCAAGGTAGGTAAGAAGAAATAGAAGAGGGGAATGAGACTGTCACGGTGGGTAGAGTCTGGATGCTGTTGTCCCGACCCACAGAATGCCTGACACGGAGAGTGACCCTGAACGTGAGATGGCCTTTAGGTCATGTCGGCTAATGATGGCTTGTCACCTGTGATGCCAGCCGCCCACATGGGGAGGTGACTCGGGACAGTGTAGGACTTCCTGCAGCAAGCAGGCGGGCAAGCTCTGGAAGAGGCAACTCCTACCTTCGTGGAACGCAGTGTGCAGGAAGGAGTCATCGAAGAGCAGGCATCGGCCTTCTGCCCAGCACTGGGGCTCACCCCCCACCACCAGTTCGCAGCCATTGGGAGTCTTCAGACCTGCGGGGGGCGGGGGGAGAACACAGGATTGAGAAAAGGTGCGGGGAGGGGGGTGTTGTGGAAACTCCGGAAAGCTTTCGGCCTTCCACACACTGCCCCGGAGTCCACGCTGTGGGCTGTCTGTGACCTACAATTCAGAGAGAGACCACCCTGAGGTGATGGTGTTAGGGAGCTTTGGGGATTGGGTCACGAGTGGTAACTAATAAGATGGACCCTTCAGGCTGCGCGTGGTGGCGCACGCCTTTAATCCCAGCACTCGGGAGGCAGAGGCAGGCGGATCTCTGAGTTCGAGGCCAGCCTGGTCTACAAAGTGAGTCCAGGACAGTCAAGGCTACACAGAGAGACTCTGTCTCCAAAAACCAAAATAAATAAAATGGACCCTCTACCACACGAGGTCACAGCAAGAGGGTTCTATACCCTCTGTGTTGGCTAGTCTTATGCCAACTTGACCCAATCTGGAGTCATCTGAAGGAGGGAGCTTCACTTGAGAAGATGCCTCCATCAGATCCAGTTGTGGGGCACTTTCTTAGTTAAGTGATGGATGGCGGAGGGGCCAGGCCACTGGGGGTGGGGCCATCGCTGGGCTGCTGGTCCTCCCTTTCATAAGAAAGCAGGCTGAGTAAGCCATGGGGAGCAAGCCAGTAAGCAGCACCCCTCCCTGGCCTCTGCTTCTGCCTCCAGGTTCCTGCCCTGTGTGACTTCCTGTCCTAACTTCCTCTAATGATGAACAGTGATGTGGAGGCATACGCTGAATAAACCCTTTCCTACCCAGGTTGTTTTAGGTCAGGGTGTTTCATCACAGAAATGCTAAACCTCACTAAGAGACCCACCCAGCAGCCAGAGCAGCCCTGCCTCACAGAGCTCCACCTCGCACCTCAGACCCATGAGAAGTACACCTCTGGGCTCTTTTTTCGCTTGTTCAGACAGAGTCTCACTGTGTTGCCAAGGCTGGCCTTGGAACAGGCACCACCACCCAGCTGCTTCTGTTCCTAATTTAACACTTTGTATTACCTGACACCCCATGTGAGTGAGCGCTGGATTGACACCCTACCAGAGGTGGCTCTGTCCTTCCACAGTATACTCCAGAGATCAGTCTTGCAAGGCAAGCGCCTTCACCCACCAAGCCATCTCCCCAGCCCCTTTCTGTTCTCCGAAAGCCACCCAGCATGTGGGTTGGTCCTCACGGCCCGGCAGACAGGTCATTCTTTCTAGGGACGGGGGACTAGGTCCTCAGCAAAATTCCTCCTGTGCCAATTTCATCTGGTCTGGGTCCTAGACTCTTTGGCTTACATTAATAGTTGAGGTTCTCACGACCTCGGGAACTCCTGACGATTAACCCTGGGGCCCACGGGAATCCAGGAGTGCTGTGTTCGAACAGGCTCCATCCACACACTGCCACCCCACAGCAGGACATCTGCAAAAGACAGTTTCCTGCCGCGTCCCGGGCCATCAGAGACTCATTATTAACTGCAAGTTACTAGCTGGCCTGAGAACAGAGTGGCCACGGCGACATGTGCACATTCTACATGCGCATGCACACACAGCACATAGGGTAACACGGGAAAGTCCAAGCCTGGATTGCCCTTCTCCCAGCCTGCGGACTCAACACACCTGACACCTACCACATCTCCTCCTCCTCCTCCTCCGCATCCCGAAGCTTTTGAACAGCACAGCAGCTGAGGATGAAGTTCAGTGGTTCGGCGCTGGCCCAGCATGCATGACACTGAGGTTCATCCCAGCACCGTGTAAATCAAAGGCTTCCACAAAGCAACCTCTCAAAGGAAAACACTTCACTCCCACTGCCGTCAGCCTCCAGCCCCAGCCTGTGGCCCAAGCCTACCGTTCGCTCCCACCCGGTCTGTCCTACCTCAGCCTTCCAGCTCTGTTCGCAGCCCGGCTCCCTTGATGGATCCTCGCCAGGGGATTTATTAACCAAAGCCACTGTGTGGATCAAAGCCTACCTGCTGGTAGTGACGGCCTCTGCCTGCCAAGAAGTTCACATGCATAAACTACGCAGTTCTGCTCCTCAGCCCTGAAGAGAGTCGAGCGCTGCCCCCCCCCACCCCCCAGTTTCAGAGACGAGCTCGGCTTCCAGGGCCCAACAATGGAGGGTGAGTGAGGACCTGCATCCAGATCTGCTGGCCTCCAGAGCCCCCCATGGTCCACTGGGGCAGAGGCCGTGTCTTACAGCGCACATTGTAGTCATGAGAGCCACTGCCACGCTGGGGAAGAGCCTGCCAGGCACTACGCCAAATGGCCACTTAGTGAGTTGTGTCCCCAAACTTCGCCACAGCACTGGTGCTGGGTGTCCATTCTGCAGAGAGGCAATGAGGCCTAGGGAGACTCAGACCCTGCCCAGCCCTGCAGCTGCCCATGCATCCAGACTCCAGCATCTGCCTGCCTGTCTGTTCCCCACCCCCTCCTCGCCCCCCAGCAGCCTTCTCAGCACTAACACCACCAGTCCAAACAGTACCTTACCCAGAATCCTCATCCAGAGAGCAGAGGGAACCGAGCTGCTGGGGCGAGAGGGGGTGGGAGACTTAGCAACTGGCACAGGCTCCCTGCAAAGCACACCAGGAAACCCCGCCACAGCCTGCACAGGACACTCATCCTCCGCTTCCCTCCTCTTCTGAAGCCAGCCAGCACCCCCACTTACAGCTGCCGCCCAGGTCAGCATGCCCCGCTCTAGCGCTGTCATGGGCCTTCTGTCATCATCCACCAGGAAAAAGATGCCACAGAGCTCCCTCTGCACCTAGCTCCGGTGACCACCCTGAGACAGGCCTCATCTTATTAGATTCCCAAGGGAGAACTGCTGCCTCAGTCTCTAATGATGAAGCTCTGAGGAAGAGAGTGACCTGCCCAACATGGCACAGCTAGCTCACAGCTGGGCTAGACACAAAGGCTGCTTCGCCTGGGTCTCAATTCCCACGCCACGCACACGGTGCACGAGATTCCTACAACCTGAACCAAGTGACCAGAATAGTGGGCACAATTTGTCTACAGTGACTCAGAAAGCTTAAGCATCTCTCACAGCCTCCTGGGCACCATCGGGGGGGAACCTCTGTCATCATCAGAAACCCCAGGGGTTCTGTATCAGTCCCCACAGAGCACAGTAGCCACCAGCCACACCTGGATACTCAAACTTAAGTCAAGTGAGAACTTAAGGTCAGCGTTAATACTGACCACAGCCCAAGCCACATGTGGCCCACAGCCACACGTGGCCGGCAGCTTGCTTACAGACAGGGAAGACTGAGAACACTGTTGTCATGCCTGCCCCCTTGAAGTTCTTCCAGACAGAGCTTTTCCTGCCAGGCACCAGGTGTCAGGCCTGGTGGCAGAGAGCCCTTGTGAGTGCTTGGGGTTCCAGCTCCGGCACCACAGAAGAATGAATCAAAGTCTGAGGGGATAAAAGGGGCTGGGGCTGGAGATATGGCTCCATTTCGTAAAACGCCTGTGGTGCAACCAAGATGACCAATGAATGGGCTAGGCGCTGTGGCACACACTTGCACTCTCAGGGCTGGGGAGCTGACGACAGAGAGACCGCTCCCCCTTGGGCTTGAGACCAGCCAGCTTAACCTAACCACTGAGCCCCAGGTCCCAGAGAGAGAGGGCTCCTGAGGAACAAGATTCAGACATGACCTCTGGCCTCAGCATACATGCATACAAGGGCATGCATGTAGTGCAGGCTAGCCCTCCAAGCCTTGACCTTTTTGCTTTGCCTCCCCCCTTGAGTGTTTGGAGTGCAGGTGTGTGTCACTGCCCCCAGCTGAGTGTTGCCGGTATCTGACCAAAGCACCCAAGAGGCAAAGGCACCTTCTTATACTTGAGGCTTCTGTGAAGGCGCATGCTGGGGCTCTGGACCCCTCCACATACCTAGGTGGCACCGGATGCGGATGTTTGTGGGCCCGTAGTGCTCCGTGATCACAGTCCCGGGACTCAACACTGAGATGCAGGCGTTCCCAAAAACATTGTTCCCCATACAGGTCCGGAGGCTGCCGAGCAAGCGGTAAGTCCGGGGGCACTTCCTGCAGTTCCTGGGGACGCAAACGCCCTGGTTGACAAAGTCAAAGGTGAACCACTCCCCGCTGGGGGTGCTGTTCACCTTCCAGCCCTGCGGGAGGCTGCAGTTAGAGAAAGCCTTGTAGAGTGTCTCGAACTCGCAGAGGATGGCCTGAAAGTTCCTCTCCAGCAGCTCCACGTCGTGCCTCTGGGCGTCCCGGGAGAAGTAGGGCGTCGTGGGGAGGTCAGGCAGGAAGAAGACCTCCGGCTTCTGGATGGAGGGCTGGCTGCTGAGGTAGCGGCTCTGCTCCCGGATGCCCTTGTGGATACGGCCCATGCCGGACCAAGAGTACCGCTTGGCGTATTCCTGTAGATTGTGGTAAAGCTTCTGGTTGAGGCCTTCGTGGTGCGTGCAGCAGTGCACACACTCGGGTGACTGGCAGTACATGGACCCGTTCTGCAGCCCGTTGGCATCCACGCCCTGCAGGAGGGAGTTGACGGACACGTGGGGTCGGGGCTGTTCCCGGCCCACGTGGTAACAGTACCACAGGAACAGAAGCAGCAGGCAGGCCACCGTGACGACGGCTGTGTTGTCACAGTCCCGCACTGACTGGATGCCAGTGGCGATGCAGTCCCTCAAGCCATCCAGAGACCAGCTCCAGGCGACCAGCCACATCTTGAGGGACTCGGTACTCCGAGCGAAGCTGGCTCAGATGATCAGTCCTCTGGGGGTCACCAGGGCACCCACAGCATGCAGGTTAGGAGGAGGCAAGAGGAGCGGCTGGAGCAGGGGGAGGCATGGCTGCCACTGTCCCTCAGTTCCTGCCAAAGGCTCCATCAGTGAGCACTGGGCCAGCTAGGAAAAGTCACTGCAGTGGGGTGGAGGGCGCTGCCGCCTTGTGTCCCATTAGCAAATGCCGGCAGTCACTGTGGAGGGGTTTTCATGATGTCCAAACCTGGGATGGAAACCAGAAAACAGCATCATGAAAGTAGTGACAAGAAAAAGTCCTAAATAGCGACAGATTAAAACAGCAGGGGGCCATCACAATGGGCAAACCTCCTCCCCCAACCCCCTCCCCCCTTCTCTTCTCAAGCACGCTGTAAGTCTGGCTAACATCACCTCAGAAAAGCAAGTGGGTGCCCTGGAGTGACCTCTGTGGCCGACACGCACAGCTGGGAGGTGACCTAGTGGCCTTACCCACAGGGCCACAAAAGGGAGAGCTGAAGCCTTCCAAGTCACTGACTCAGTTTCCCACCCCTGACAGCAGTGATAGTGCTTTGCTGGCCATCCTGCTTGGGGGAGGTGAAGGCCAACCGTGCGAGCCCGACTGCGCCTCCCAGGTCTCTAGAACCCAGAGTGTACCCCAGTAGGACCCAAAGTGTCTCCTAGTTTCTCAGCAACGCTCCATCCACCCTTCCTTCGCCAAGGTGGCACAAACAGCTGCATCCATGCTCTCCCGAAAGCCTGCCACCACCTGCAGGAGTAGAGCTGGGAGCATTTTGGTGCTCCTCCCTCCTCCCCTTGGGGCAAATGGGGGACAGCGACATCACAACTGTGTCTTCCACTGCCTGGACCAGCTAGGCCTAGGAAACGTGCAGTACAGCATGACACAACCAAAGCAGACATTGGCTAGGCCAGGGGTAAACACCTGCCGCCGCCGTTTGCAGGGCACCTCCCCTCTCTAAGCTTCATCAGCTGGCTGCGGGTAAAGTCATGGTAAACCAGAGATGTGTGATCAACAGGCAAGCCGAAGATGGAGAGTGTCCCAAGGCTCCCACCTGACCCCAAGTAGAAGGCAAAGGCCGAAGTAACGGGTGGCATCCACTCCTGGACTCAAGGAAAACCTCTGGTGCTCAGTCACCTACTGGCGCCATCCCGGCACCGGCTGAATAAAGAATCACTTGACTATAATGTTTAGGAAGTCAAAAACACGCATACTGAATATTCATGGGGGCTCTTTTGCTTCTAGGAAAAGTACAGGAATGCGGTGCCGAGAAGCCAGTTTCTTCTCGAGATCCAGAGCCAGGGTGTTAAGCTCCTCGCTCGCCCCTCCTCCACGGGTGATACCATCCGCCTTGGCTGCTTCCTCTTTAGGAAAAAGCCCCAGAAAGGTGTCTCTTTGCATTTCTCTTCAAGATAGCCCAGGGTTCCCGAAATCCCGCGTGAGACTCTCACCCGGTGTTCTCAGACTCTTGGAGCAAACACCCTCCTTCCCTTAGTGAAACTAAAACTGCCTTCAGCAGCCAGGTTTCCTTGGATGCCCCTAGACTGAGTTGGTGGTAGTACCTGACAGGAGAAACTGAGTTCCCACCAACCTGCTCATGTCAAAAGCAGACACACACACACACACACACACACACACACACACACACACACGGAAGAGATCTCTGCTGCTGGACCACCAGCCCTTCCTTCCCCTCTTCAGAACAGCCTCACTCCCAACAAAAGCAGACACGAGCCTCCCTAAGGCAAAGCAGTAAGAGATTCAGCAAAGATAGACCCCCAACCTCTTTGCAGGACTAAATCCACCACTACAATGGGGAGCTGGGACCTGCCATTCACTTTAGAGCCCCAGGGCTGCCTGCCCCTACACCCAGGGAGGGACCCACGATCTGATCTGTCACAAGAGAAGCAACTCTGGGCTTAGTAGAGTGAGGGACAGCAAGAGGAAGGATGGATGCACACTGCTGGCTGTCTTCACACCCACACTGCTGGCTGTCTTCACACATCTGGTCCCACCAGCGATGGGCATTACGCAGCCCTGGACCTCAGACCTCAGAGATCAGCAGGCTCTCGGGAATAAAGGCCAAATTCAAGTCCAATCAAAGATAACTTCTGACACAAGGAATGCCTGGGGAGACAGTCTCCACTTGACCCAGTTAACCGGGATCAGATGACCAGCTCAGGAGGCTTTCGGATGCTAAAGAGCTCGGGTCACCCTGAGGTGAAGCGAGGCGGCCCCGAAAGCGCCCCCAAGGTACAGCACAACGCAGAGGAGGACAGAGGCGGCTGTGCTGCTTGCTAGTCCCTACACCAGAAAGCCAGAGAGCTGTCCTGAGACAAGCCTTCCCCTCTAGGGACCTTCCCTCCTCACGGTCTCCCGCCAGTGTCACAGGCCCTGGAGAGGTCAGAACGATGCCGTTAACGCAGGTGGTGATGCCCATAGTCAGGGAAGGAGGAGATGGTGAGGCGAGGGGTAGCTGGAAAAGTGGGAAGGAGGTGTAGGGTGCGTGACAATTCATGGGACAGGGAGGTGGGTCAAAGTGGGTGATGCTGAGGAGGAACGGGGGACCAAGGAAAAAGGCGATGGAGGAGAAGGTTGGAAAGAGAGGAGGAGGGGGAGGAGAGAAAGTAGGGGTGATGCTGCGCTGCGCGATCCAGCTTGAGCGAGCGGCACTCAGCACGCAGCCGGTGCTAGGCGACCGCGGGCCCTGGGCCGGCCCGGGATGCAGGCGCGGGCGCCTGGAGAGCATCGTCCTCCGCAGCCCCGCAGCCCTGGAGACGCCGCTTACCTGCGCGGGCGGCTGCGGGGGACCCGGGCGACGCCACTGCCCCCAGGGACACGGCCGCCCCCTGCCGCGCCCGCAGCCGCCGCCCGGCCGGAGCCGCGAGCCCCACCGAGCCGGTGCCGCCCGCGATGCGCTCCGCGGCCCGGGGGACCACAACTCCCACAATGCCGCGCGCGCCTGGCGGCGGGGAGGGGTCGGCGGGGCGGGACCCCACCCCTCGCCGGCGCGTGCACCTGCCGCGCGTGCCCG